>NC_133666.1:32454724-32644724 GCF_037893015.1 Macrotis lagotis
TGCCCTTTAGATGGAGAGGCATAAACTTTGGACCTGAGACTTATAGCACAAAATGGACCAGGGATCCAGGTGGTCTTAGGAAAAAAAAACAGAAACCTTTCTCAAGTCTAGTCTGTTGATTATCTTTGATAGAAACTGCCAATCTCTTCTGGCTTCAGCTAGCTCATCACTAATGGGACAGGGTGGGTAGACCCAAATTTTTCAATAGTAAGCCCTATAGCAATGAATGCTCCCTGCTCTACAGGAGCAGCTGTAGAGTGAAGGGCATTACATCACCCCACCAGTAAAACATTCACAGGCCCTTGAAGAAACACAGGGTACCTATGTATATCTGTGAACAAATGTCATAAACATTATAACATAGTTATAGGTCATTGTCTTACTTACAAAATAAAATGCACATGTAGGGAGCTAATGTACAGCATCCACACCAGGAGTGCAAGCAGCTAATAATTCATGCAACCAACATAACATGTATATTGCAATGAATTACATAGATCACATGTAGAACCAATTGCATGTACAGATAGCAATGAAAGATGCATGCCATGGTATACAACTATAAAAAAGCAGAGCAACAGTAAAAGCACATTGTACAGCAATCATATAGGTCATATACAACATATAATAATATGGAAAGCACATATGTAAGCATTCCTAAAATGAGTGTCAATTAAACAAATATTTAAGTCCGACCTGTGGTAGAGCCTTCCAAACTTGTATTGGTGTGATCAGCCAGTCAGACACATCGCAACTTGTCTCCAACATAGTGATGTTGTTTTGGTCTTCTTCAGTAAAGAAGGGTAAGAACCAACCAACCAACCAACCAACCAACCAACCAACCAACCAACTAGCCAATTGTGGGCTAAGTGCTGGGGGTACAAGTGCAAAAGAGGAAGCAAGCCCTACCTCCAAAGAGCTTTCACTGTAACAGGGAATGTAAAAAAGTACATATATATGTGTCATCTGATGCACCTGAAATAGTGTCTCTATGTGGAGGATGCTAGGGAGATGACTTCCAAGAGAATTGTGATGACCCGTAAGGGAAGTGCATTGGATAGATTGTAACATGGATAGATATTTGGTAATTGGTTCTGGCAATGGGAAAGAAACTATCTGGAATTTCACAAAGGCCTTTCAGCTTTGGTGGCTTCCTTTTGGCCACTATTTACCTCATTGTTTTCAGTTGTGTGATAGTATAATGCATCTGGTAAAAGTCTATTCTGTAATGATGGTGAAGCTTTCTCCCATTTCTGTGGCTATATGACCCATGAGAAACAGGACCTCCTTTCCTCTTTTTTTTCTTTTTCTTTATTTTTTTATCTCTCTCTCTCTCTCTCTCTCTCTCTCTCTCTCTCTCTCTCTCTCTCTCTCTCTCTCTGTTCCTAGGCATAGGGAATGGAGTCTTCAACCTTGGTTGGAGGTGAGAGTCACAGAAATCCAGGTCAGGTTTTGTAGCATTGATGTCCTCGGGAGTAAGGAACAAGGCTCCATATTCATAAATGACCTTGGGAATTCTTACCCTGTGGCAGGATTTGTCCAGTAGTCATGTAGCATCTGGATTTGAGCTTGCTGGGACTAATGCTATGCAGGAACTGAGCTACATTTTGAGCCTACTCCTTTAGAGACCAAGGTACCCCTGAGCTATTAAAGAAAATATTTGTGTGCTTGTTGTTGCTGCATCTCTGAAGTAAATAACCCTTTGTAAGACTCAATAGATGTTAAGTGGTTAAATAGGACTGAGGCTTCTAGTTACTTCCCTTACAATAGGGAACACAGCTAGTTGGTACTCAAAAATAATGGCAGTAGAGAAAACAGACCTTCAACTCCTCAGGGTACCCTAGAACCCTAATGGAGAAATGTAACCTGTTTGACCCTGAGAGATTAGGGCTACCCACTCCATATAAATGTCATCTGGCTATTTGGGAAACTACTTTTTCCATTTCTCTCAAAGTATCATAAATAATCTTGGTCACTGGTCTACAAGGTTGGTATTTGGGAATTGCTGGAGTCTGTGATCTTAATTCTGAGCTTGTGACTGGCCCAGGATGATGAACAGCAGTGAGAACCACTGGATTGCAGTTCCATTCTTAGACCTGAGGTTGTGGGCAGCTGAGTCTATCTCTAGGCTTAATGATTTCTTTCTGTTTGCCAGGTGTCTCCACAGCTGAAATTCGGCTGAATGGGGGCTGCCTCTTTTTTTTATCTTTTTCCACCTGGTTCCAGTCTGAACACCAGTCCTCTGAGGACTGGGAAAAATTTGGTCAAAGGTTTAAAAATTCATGAGTTTTATGTGAATCAGACATCTTAGCTACTATTAAGCTCCAACCGTCTTTCAGCAAACTGGCAGAAATGATGTCTCCCCATTATAATGGAAGCTCCTTGAGAGCAGGGATTTATAGTTTTTGCCTTTGTTTCCCCTGCCCAATGTCTGGCAAATAGCAATTTTGGTTATAAATGTTGATTGTCCTTTGCTTCTTTCCTCCTGCTCACCAGATATTCAACTAACTCTTCAATAGGGAATAGGTGGTAGCATTGCATTGTCTTTGTGGGATTTGAGCCACTCTCTGTGGCTATTTTATAAATGAGAATGTTGCCCCTCCTTGGTATAGAATGGTTTTCCATTCATCTTGTTTAGATGTTCCATATGCACCAAGTCCCTAGCAGAACTCTAATGATGCTTGTCCTTTGATCTCAAAAGACCACCACATCAGGGAGGTGATGCCATGACAAGCATGTGAATTGGATTTGAGTGAGGGGGCCTGTGCTCAGTCACCAGCCTCAATTTTTCCTCTAGAGCCATCTGGGTCCAGCGGCCAGATATAGATCAGGAAGACTGGAGATGGCCCTGGATGCCAGGCAATCGGGGTGAAGTGACTTGTCCAGGGTCACACAGCTAGTTAGTGTCAAGTGTCTGAGGCTGGATTCAAACTCCCATCCTCCTGACTTCAAGGTCAATGCTCTATCCACTGCACCACCTGGCTACTGAACACCTTGCTGGTGATCTTGACAATAGACTCAAGCATCATATTATCATTTGATGCTCTCAGAGCTTTTCTGAGCTCTGATGGCAGTTAGCTGATTGGCCCCCTTCAGCTGATGTCTCGGCAGAGAGGTATACGAGTTGTGTCTCCATGTCCTTCCCACCTTGTAGGTCTCCAAAGCACAAACCTGAGTCATATTGGTTTTCACTTAACATCAGCAGGCATGGTGATGTCTGTGGCCTCATTCCTGGAACTTTAACTGTATGCACTAGAAATGCCCGCAGAACTTTCTGTTTTAGTCTCAAACTTCCCAGCAAATTCATCACACTGAATCACTGGCTGTGGGTGTCTGGATGGAGGTAAAGTGTTTCTAGACTTCTTTTTAAATTTTTTTTTATTTATTTAAGGTGATGGGGTTAAGTGACTTGCCCAAGGTCACACAGCTAGGTACTTATTAAGTGTCTGAGGCTGGATTTGAACTCAGGTCCTCCTGACTTCAGAGTCAGTGCTTTATCCTCTGCACCACCTAGCTGCCTCTCTAGACTTCTGAATTGCTACGAAAGTCAGTCTTTCCTCCTGCCTGCCTTGCTCCCCACCCAAACCCAAAGTTTCCCTCCTCCTTCCCCCTCAGCAGTTGGATGGGGGCAGCTGTAAAGTGAGGGATGTGTTATGCCAGAAAGAAGTGGGGCATAGGCAGCAGGAACTCGTCACTTACTTCTCTGGGGGGGGGTGCTTGCTTCCCAGGTAGCATCTCCTGCTTCCCTCTCCCCATAGTGATCTCAGAGCTTAGGGGAAGTAAAAGGCAGCTAAGCTGCATCTCACACAAAGGTTGGAGACCTCTGCTTTACATATACAAAAAAGCCTGTATCCTTCCCCTGCAGTCTTCTGGACTAAGCTGTGGTCTAGCTAGAAAGAGAAGAAAAGGAGAAAAAGCAATGCTTTAAACAATTCCATCCACATCTTTGGTGAGTGGGAAGACAGAGGGCTTGCAGGATTAGAATTGCCCCAAGTTCTTGGTGCCATTTGTCTGAAAAATGTAAACTGAGCCTCACTAGCTCATGGCCACTGTCTGTGCCTCCATTGCTGATTGAGTCTTTCTACCACCCATTTGCTGAGTGGGAATATTAAAAAGAGAAAACAATTCAGGCATGATTGCAAAAGCTGCCCTGGCCCTTCAGACTTGGGTACTTGGGGGGGGGAGGAATCCCCAAAGACTGAGATGCCTGCAGAAGAGAAAGGCAGCACCCTGTGGGGTAGCCTTGTAGAGGCTGAGTCTGTGGCTGGCCCATTGTGGTGAGAATAAGAGAAAGAGTTAAGCCAAGCAATGGCAAACACAAACAAGGGAAGAAATCTGTGGTGGATTTACAAATTTGCGTTTTTATAGATGATTCCACCTGCATCATGCTCTGTTCACCACACATCTGGTTTTGTTGTGTTTCATGAAAATGGTCACCAACGGAAACCAAGTGGGCTTTGGCTGCTCTGGTTTACAGCCCCCACCTCCATCCCACCACCCAAAAAGGAAAGGATAGAAAAAAGGAAGAAAGAGAGAAAGGAAGAAAGAAAGGAAGGAAGGAAAGAGGGAAGGAGGGAAAGGAAGAAGGAAAGAGGGAAGGAAGGAAGAAAGGAAGAAAGAAAAAGAAAATTTGCTAAGGGCTGAAGTCTGTTTGTGAATAGGCACCTCTGAAAGCAGATACAGCACCTAAACCCAAGGATCTTCATTTGGCCTCAAATTTTGGCTATACTGTTTCTATAGAGACCAAAGGGAAGCTTTGGCTCCCCCACTCAGCTATTAAAGTTTAGTGCATTGAAAACTGTCTTCATGCTGTGATATCCTTTCAGGGAGGAGAATAGGGTCTGAACTAATCCATGAAAGTTGTCATGGTATGAACTAGTAGTCAAGCTTTTTCCTTTCAATTGAGTCTAAAACTATACTGTACTTCACACTTGATTGGTCCTTCAGATGGAAAGATTCAATATCCCTGTTGGAAATCAGCTGTCTTCTTCACACAGTGCTGTTGAACGGGGAAAGAACTTGTTTCTGTGGCATAATTACCAGCTTGAAGATATGAAAAGTTGTAAGGATATTTAATTTGGTAGGGGGGAGGGTGGAACTCTTAAAAATGCAAACTTTCTTCTCTCCTCCTACCCGCCCCCTTGGATAGCTTGTTTAGGGGGCCATGCCTCAATGGGTCAGCTTGCCGTATGCCTAAGTATGTTGGGCTCCAGACAGTCTTTCTAGCCTTCCTTTCTTCAGGATGATAGACAGACATACAGCATAAATGTAGCAAGGACAAAAAAATATCATTTGAATGCAGCCATCAGCTAGCCATTGAGTTCACTGTGGCAAAGGTAATGGGTCACTTATTTACCATGAAGACAAGGAAGAAAACTGTCGGAATTTGGACAGAGCTATGCCGATTTCAGGAGGGCAAGTGACTCCCTTCCTTTCACTGGTGAAGAATTAGCTTTGTTTTCGCATGTTTTAGATCAATAACTATTAACAGTAAAGGGGTGACAATGGCCATAATAACCATGAACAGTCTGCTGGGTAGATTGACGGTTTCCAAGTTAAACACGGCAGTCTTCTGAATTCATACATACAGTATATATGTTTGGGTTTGTATAAATTGGGGGAAAAATGCCTTGATCTATAGACACCAAAAGGGGGCACCAGGGTATTAAAAAAGTTAAGATATTTCACATGCTGCAGACAATGAAATTAAATGAAGTTTGGGACATTGGGTTTTTATTTTAATGCTTACTTACTATAGCCATGCTTTTGAAAAGTTGTTATTAGAAAAAGTCACGGAGTGATCAATTGGTCCTTTGTACTTTGGGAGAAGTTTGTTTCGATGTTTTGAACCGAGGTGCTTTAAGTTTGTGAATGTAAATTCAGAAAACTCAAAAGTTTTTTTTTAAATGACATGAAAATGATGATTACCTTCTTTATTACAAAAAATTCAAAGTATTGTGCATATTTAATATCTCTTCCCTTAACCCTTCTCCTTCCCCCTCCTCCCATTCCCAGAGTTGCCTTATATTCCCCTTTAAATTTAAGTCCGTTTCTGATTTGTTCATTTAAATATATATCTTTTTCATCTTTGATTTGATAAAAATCAGAATCTTGCATTTGTCCTTTTGGAGGGGGGGGATGGGGAAGGAGAGGAAAGATGGAGAAAGTAGAAGGGATTTCCGTGAAAAGCTTTCAGAATAGAACATTTTTGATGAACCATTATGCCCTTGAAGTTTGGTTTTTTGTTTTGTTTTGTTTTATTTTTCTGGATCCTAAGGGGCAGAAAAATTCATTTGGGGCATCAGTGGAGGCATTTACCTGCTTGGATAGGACATATATTTTTTTTTTTCAAAAATGGGTTTGCTATTGTCCTGACTAGATTTGCTTCTTTTTCGGCATTCATGTGTTGTGAATGTTAGAGTTCGAATTTCCGCATTTATTGACTCTGTGAAATCGACATTGTCTGCCCCTTTCCACTCTTACATGTGGCCGACATAGTAAGCTTGTATACAGAATCAGATCGACCCTGTTTTGATCACTGGTGAATTCTTCTTTAAGTCGAAATCCGTTCACTGGAGCTGGTGCCTGGACTGCCTGTATTTTTTCTCGGGATATCTCGGCAACTCCTGTTTCCAATGATGGCAGTAAGCTTTTCAGATAACTGTTGTGTACTCACTTCACTCTCTGGGTTAACATCGCTATCGAAAACAAAATTGGTGCTTCTGTCCCTGAAGTGATTTTGTCATTTTTATATTTAGATGCTTCAGGCAAATCTCTTAAAAAGCAAAGAACTGATAGGCTTCCGTGGAGAAAGTGTTTTATAGTTTAATTTGGAGCCAGCTCTCAGTCTGGCTGTTCGGATGGTTTACTGAATCTTGTATTAGTCAATGCACGGCAATTTACAAGCTGCTCTTACAGTCTCATATAACTTTTATGATATATGTAACTAATTAGTATATTGTTTAACACAGAAAATTTGATGGGGAAAAATGTCCAAACCTGTTCCAGATTTTGAGGAAACAGAGGTACTTGACTCAAGTGGTCATGGCAGATGTACAATAAATTGTTATTGAAATTTCTACTTATGCATTTAAATATGGACCACATAGAAAGATTTTAAAATGACTTTTTCTATTTGAAATAAAAAAATCAGAATTATCAAATTTCTAACTTTTTATTATCAACAATTAGAAGAGATCAGGTAATCACTTTTGGTTCCTTGTATTGTTCCCCCCCCCCCCCACATGTGTTGTTATGGTTTAAATTTTGCCTATGAACATTAAATAATGTCATCTAAGAAAATAATTTCCCCATGCTGGGAGAATGTGTGTTTTTTTTTTTACCAAAAACATTTTCTTTGGAGCTATCCTGTGTTACTATTTATTGCACTTCATTGTTGCAACAGTACTGATGCTGGTTGTGTTAAATTAACTTAATTTAAATGGACGATTGAAATACTGTTTTCAGAAGAATCAACTGGCAGAGACAGTGTTTTCCTCTGTGTCTTCTCTGGGGCTTGTCATTTTCATGAAGGGTCAGCTCATAATTTATTCAATCAATTGTTGTACTTTGTGGGAACAGAAGCACACCAGGAAAATATGATTAATTAGGGTGCCCATAGTCAGTGTTTTATCATTACGACGATTCAAGCTCCTAGAACGCTTACGGAAGTCTTGCCCAGAGGAAAATTATTGTTACTCTCACGTGGTATAACTATTTCTGAGCCCAGAATGGTGCAAATGAAAAGATGTCACTAGATTTTGTTTGTTTTTGTCTCTAACCAACTTTAATGAAGAAAAAAAATATCCCAGTCAGTTTGCTAATATTTCAAAACCGAGCAATATCAGAGACTTATTTTTAACCATAGTTTCAAGTAAATTATCCATAGAACCAAAGCAGTGGCCCTTTGTAGGTGGGTCTCCAAACTAGAATTCATGCATGAAAGGGCTTGAAATGGACAGGGCTCCTTGCAAAGGGGGCATTCTCCTTTAAGGAGACTATCTTGGGGGTTCAAAAAGAAACTGGATCAATATTCACAGCTGCTAAGGTTCCTGATCAATTTCACCGATGGATGTGATTGTCCAAATGGACCTCGAAGCTCCACACACAGTGACTCTGTCTTGGAGGGAGAGGTCTTCTCTGTTTTACAGAACAACCCCCCCCACCCCAGGGCAGATACAAGCTCCAGATTTCTGGTGGCCTCGGTTGTTCTGGGCTAGCCCTCTAGCTTGGTTTATAAAAGGTAAACTCCTCCTGAACACCAAGGGAGAGAAGCGATTGGGTTCTTTCATTAGGGGGATAAGAGAGGAGTCTGGGAAAACAATGCACAGCACAGGCTGTAATTAGGGAGGTAGAACAGAAAAGTTTTCAAAGCAAGTAAACTGCCCCCCCCCCCAAGATTCTCTAATTTAAAGGTGGGACTTCATTAGAAATATGTGTTTACTTTTTCATCACTGCCACCGATTTGCTTTTTTGTCTTTTGTGGCAATAAAACAGAAAGGCAAAAAATTAAAAAAAAAACCCAGGAACCCCCCCCCCCCCAAAAAAAAACGCTTGAATCTTTGTTTGTTGTCAATGTAAAAATCTAGAGACCCATAGCAAGGCTTGCAGTTCAGTAAATGACTCCATCTTCTGTTTTGGACTAAACTACAGCCCTCAATGTAAGGATGGTTGGGAGACTTGAATGCTGGTTTTATTCTGAATGATAAATATGATTTTCAATGGCATCCAGGTCATTTGATTTGGAGTATAGCTGAGAAAAACAGAATGAGTCTCCTGCTAGCGTGACAGTTTTAAACACTAACCTGTGTCTATGGAAAGACAGTATAAATCACAATTTATCAAACTGATTTCCCTTCATTTGAGCAATGAGGAAAGAGATGCAAATCTTCAGTCCTGAGAAAGACAAATGAAGCTAGTCTACAGCAAACTACAAAATACAATTCCATGTCATTTCTCAGAGCAGATGTGCAATACTGAAGTTTTATACTTCAAGTCTATGCGTCTGAGATTGATGTTTCAGCCAAAATGTAGAAACCAGCCTATTTGCAGATAGGCATACTGATCTGGGATTGGCTCGATTTGAAACAATTCTGCTTGTTAGCCCTTTTTTCAAAGAAGCCGTATAAAGAAAATCCTGCCTGAGTAGGAGCTGGTTCTGTTGCTATTCTCTGCCTTCATAATTCAGTAAAGCCAAGTTTTCAAAGCTCACAATACCTTTGTAAAACTTGCTTTTGATGGGATAACAAAGTTCCTGGGCAGCATGGTGTGCTGGAAAGAGCCCTGGATTTGCACTCTTTTTAAATTCAGCTGCTGACATTCACTAGCTGTGTGGCCCTAGGCAAGTCACTTCCTCTTTCTGGGCCTCAGTTGCCTAATTTGTAAAATTGGCAGACTATTTGCACTATTTACCTTACCCTCCTAAAGTCCTATTTTGATGACTTATCACAGTGGGAAGAAGGGGATTGGCTTATCCTTGAATTCTGGAAGGCTGTGTCAGTGGGACCAAGAGCTCTGACAAATCTGTTTGTCTTTTGTGCTAAGATCAGCCCAGCTGAATTCAAAGAAAGCTCATCTTTAGTCTGGTTTCAGGATAATGGCATTGCTTACCACTGAAACTCTTAAGAAATGTAAAGGCATTAGTTACAACTTTGGGTGGTGAAAAAAGGATGCCTTACCCAAATCACAGGCATTTTGACTATTGTGCTATCTACCTCTCAGGGCTGGTATGATTTCTTTTAAGCCAAATGTAAGATGTTACTTTTACTCTCATTAAATCTCATTTAGCAAGCACTTATATCCTGCTTTATGGTTTGCACAGCACTTTATATGTATTCTTCCATTTGCTCCTTACAGTAACCATGGGAGGTAGGTACTATTTTTATCCCCAGTTAACAGATGGGGAACTAGACAGAGAAAGGGAAAGTGACTTGCCCAGGTCACTCAGCTAGTACATGTCTGAGGCTGAATTTGTACTCGAGTCTTCCTGACTTCAAGTCCAGTGCTCTAGATATTATACTACCTAGCTGCCTCTAAGCATTCTGAATTTCCTCACATGTGTGCTATCAATGAAATCACAACTGTAATTAATATCTTCATCCTAAATTTCATCTTATTAAATCCAACCCACTGACTGTTCTAAGCTGTCAAGAGTTCTTTGACTCCTACTTCTGACATCCAATGTATTAGTTATTTTTTTCTAGCATTGTGTCATTTGAAACTCTGATAAGCATGACATCTTTGGCTTTATCCAAGTCAGTCACTAATAAATATGCTAAACATCACAGTCCTCCCCTTGAGACCTCCTCCCAAACTAATATAGAACTACCCCTTTCTGGTCTATTTATCCATAAGTTTCAAATTCACAGAATTGTATTATTACCATCTATTCAACATCTCCCAATCCTTTCCACAAGAATATCATGAAAGAATTGGACAGTCATAGTAGAATATCTACTGTATTCTCCTATCAATTTAATAATCCTGGACAGCTGTCTGTGATTATTATTTTCTTTTGATCTTCATCTAACCATCCCTTTAATCTTGCCTATCTCCCATATCTCCAGAAATCAAACTCAAGCTTATTAGTCTATAGTTTATTAGCTTATTCGTCTATAGTTTTCCAGGTTTTATTCTTTTCTCTTTCTTTGAAAATAGTCTTGTGGCACTTCCTCAGTTCTATACTACTTTTCGAATATCATAAACAGTGGTTCAGGAGTCATATTCACCTGGTCTTTCAGAGCTCAAGGATGTAATTCATCTGAGCCTATTGGTTTGAATTCATCCAGAATTGGATTGTGATTTGAGGCATTGCCTTTCCTTATCAGATAGCTAGGTGGCACAGTAGAGACCACCAGGCCTGAAGTTAGGAAGTCTCGTCTTCCTGAGTTCAAATCTGACCTCAGACACTTACTAGCTGAGTGATCCTGGGCAAACCATGTAATGATGTTTACTTCAGTTTCCTCATCTATAAAATGAACTGGAGAAGGAAATGGCAAACCACTCCAGTATCTTTACCAAGAAAATCCCAAATGGGATCACAAAGGCTCAGTAATGACTTAGCAACATTTAATTAAAGGTCTGTTTTGGGGCAGCTAGGTGGTATAGTGGATACAATGCCAGGTCTGGAGTTAGGAAAACTCATCTTACTGAGTTCAAATCTGATCTCAGACACTTAATAGCAGTATGACCCAGAGCAAGTCACTTCACACTGTTTGCCTCAGTTTTTCATCTGTAAAATGAACTGGAGAAGGAAATGAAAAACCACTTCAGTGTCTTTGTCAAGAAAACCTCAAAATGGGGTCACAAAGTGAAGGAAACATCTAAAACAACCCAACAACTTTCCCTATCTTTTGAACGTTATCTTCCACGTGTTGTTTGTAATGACTTCCACTCCCCCCACCAACATTACTGGAAGAGGCTAGTAAGCAAAATGCCCAATTAATTGTTGGGGACAGGGAGAAGAGATTAACCGTAACAACCTCTCCCATCTCTGAGCCTCTATAACACTTCCTTGTGTGCTCTTCATCTGGCAATTTGTATACATTTCTTTGAATTATTAGTTGCCTTTTTTAGGTTTTTGCAAGGCAAATGGGGTTAAGTGGCTTGCCCAAGACCACACAGCTAAGTGTCCAATGCCGGATTTGAACTCAGGTACTCCTGGCTCCAGGATTCCAGTGCTCTATCCACTGCACCACCTAGCTGCCCCTATTAGTTGCTTTTTGAACATTTGTGTAGGCCCTTTTGCCCCTTCTGGATTATAAACTCTTTGCATTATTTTCTCTTTATCCAGCATGGTACCCAACAGTGCTTTGCACAAAGTGGGTACTTGATGCTTGTTGGCTGGCTGATGAATAGTTAGCTTTAGAAACTATTACTGAATCAAAGAATTGGAAAATTCCTCTGAGGCAATCCAGTGTAACCCATACTTGAACAACAATTCCTTTTATAACATCTCTACCAAATGGTATTTCTGTCTCTATTTGAAGATCTCCAGTGAAAGAAAACTTACTACCTCCCAAAGCAATCTATTTCGGTTTTAGGCAACTCAACTTATTCAACAGTTTTTCCTTATAATGGACTGAAATCTGCCTTTCTGCATCTCTTCCTCCTCCCTCCCCATTTGGGACCAAGAAGAACAGGTCTTTCTCATGACAGAATTTCAGGTACTTAAAGATAGCTATCATATCCCCTCTAAGTCTTCCTTTCTCCAGATTTAACATCAACCAATTAACATTCCCCTAATCCTTGAACTGCAAGTTCTCTTTTCTCATTTTTCTGATGTTCTCTGACTTTTCTATACCCTTTCTTCAATTGGGCTTTAGGATCTCTATTGTCCCTTCTAGCTCTAAATCCCATGATCCTTCACCACAATGTCATAGCTAGTCCTCTCACCTTGATTAATTATGAAAACTCCAAAACCTTTTGGATTGGCTTGGGGCAAGGAGACCATGTATATGTATTTATCAAGCTTTTTTTCCCTCAAAGGGAGGTTGGCACTTGTATGGATGAAAACTCAAATCTCATGATGAAGATTAAAAATAATCCTGTATAATTTTGGCCTTTTATATTTAGGTCATAAATCCATTTGGAGTATTGTGGTATGTGGGATGAAATGTTGACCTATACCTAACTTCCACCTAATTGGTTTTATTGAAGTTCATACCAGCCACTCTAGAACCCAAATATTTACTAACACAGATTTCATGACTGTAAATTTCTAGAGGTCAGGAACTTTCTTTTGTTTTTAATATCTTCCATAGAAATCAATCAACATAATGCTTTGCTCTTCAGGATTCCAGATATCTAAGGAGTTTGCACACCAATTATTGACTTCATATCCCTTAGGGAGGGAATAACTATATGGTATTAAGGTCTAACTAATCATAGCTAAGAGAAAGGACCTGCTTGAGGAGAGAGGGAATAATTTAATAGAAAATCATACTGAACCAAGCTAGAAGTTGAGTGGTAGTAGTGGTGGTAATCAAATCCAAGTGTCTTCCAGTAAGGAGGAAAAGGAGTTTGTTGATTCCAATGTCAGGGATGTCAGTATGAAATAGATTGTGAACAATGGGAAGAAGTTAGGGAAAATTCACTGCTTTGTCATGGAAGAGGGATTTGCGTAGTTCAATGACACTATGAGTTATGCCATGTAGGGTTACCCAAGACAGACAAGTCATAGTGGGAAGTTCTGACAAAAGGTGATCCACTGGGGAAAGAAATGACAAACCACTTCAGTGGTCTTTACCAAGAAAACCCCATGGACTGGCCTAAAATGATAAGAGAGATGATATTAGAAGATCGGCCCATTGGGTCAGAAGATGACTAATATGCTACTGGGGAAGGGTGGAAGATAACCACAAGTAGCTCTAATACTAATGAAGCAGCTGAGCCAAAACCAAGAGGAAGCTCAATTGCAGATGAATCTGGTGATGAAAGGAAAATTTGATGTTGCAAAGATCAGTTAGGGCATAGGAATCTGGAATGTAAGAATTATGAACCAAGGTAAGCTGGATGCCAGTCAACAGGAGAAGGAAAGATTAAATGTTGACATCTTGGGTGTCAGTGAATGTAAATGGATGGAAATGACTGAATTTAATTCAGGTAATCATTACATATACTACTGTGGGCAAGAATCCTGCTTAGAAGAAATGGAGTCAATAAAAGGGCAGAAAAAGAAGTATAGAGGTATATTCTCAAAAAATTACCAAATGATATTTGTTTGAATCCAAGGCAGATCATTCAGCATCACAATAATACAAATCTATACTCCAACCACTGATGCTGAAGAGGCCAAGGTTGATCATTTCTATGAAAACCTAAGACCAAAAAAAGATGTCACATTCATCATATGGAACTGGTATTCAAAAGATAATTGGAATAACAGGCAAGTTGGGCCTTAGAGTACCAATTAAAGCAAAACAGGGACTAACAAAGTTTTGTCAAGATAACTCACTGGTTTTAGAAAACACTCTTTTTCACCAACCTAAAAGGTACTCTACACATGGACACCATCAGATGCTCAATATAGAAATCAGACTAATTATATATTTTGCAGCCAAAGGTGATGAAGCTCTATACAGTCAATTAAAACAAAACCTGGAGGTGACTATGCCTCAGATTATGAGTTTCTTATTGCAAAATTCACACTCTCCCCTCCCTTTCCTTCCCCTCCCCTCCCCTCTCTCCTCCTCTCCCCTCTCCCCCTCTCCTCTCCTCTTCTCTCCCCCTCTCCTCTCTTCCCCTCCCCTCCTCTCCTCTCCTGTCATGTATCTTAGAAGCCAATATTGTACCTTCCTTATTTTCTTCTCTGTACTCTTTGAAACTTCTGATTCCACCACTTACAGAATCTCTCTAAGGCTTCTAACTGAAAAGACCATGGAGGATTTTAGATCATCATCAGTCTTCCCATCTGTAATATGGGCCTAGTGGTACTCATAAGTTTGTTCAACAATTTAATTCTATCACTCCATCAAGCAGTCACTTGATGAGCAGTGCACTATTTGCTAGGGACGGAGGATGCAGAGGCAACAGGCCTGCCCTCAAAGAGCTTACATTCTGCTGAGAGAAGATACTATGTATACACAGTATGCTCAGTAAATGCTGATTGATTGGTAAGGATATACAAGATAGAAATAGAGTAACTATCAAGGAATTTCTAGGATAGGGGAGAGTAGTAACAACTGGAAGGATCATGACAGGTCTCCTGTAGGAGATAATACCGGACCTTTGCTTTGAAGGAAGTTAGAGAGTCTAAGGGGTGGAGATATTTTTTTCTCAAACTTCCTCCTGGACTCTTATCTGTGCCAACCTCAGTCCCGCCCCTATTTAGTCACTGTATCTTTGTGCAGAAATGGCAATCTAGTCTACCCTGCTCATTTTACAAATGAGGAAACTGAGTTCCAGGGAGAAGAAGTGACTTGAGATCATAGAATCATTGATTTGAAGTGAGATAGCCCTTTGGGGTCATCTAGTTCAATCCTCTCATTTTACAAATGGGGAAACTAAGTCCCAGAGGGGGTTAAGGTCCTTTTGCTTTCCCATTTCATTATGCCCCTTTCTCCTTTCTAGATATTTTTATCCACCTCTAACCTTTCTTCTGACCTGTGGTTTTGAATCTTGAACTGGATGTCACATTAATACCTCAAACTCAAAATGTACAAAACTGATCTCCCTGTCTTTCACTCCCTCTCCCAACTACCCTCTCTTCTTCTGAACTTCTCTATGACTGTCAAAGATACCCTGAAAGGTACCACTGGTCTCCTAGTCACCCATTCTTACAGAGTGTCATCCTCACCTTCTCATTCTCATTCACCTCACATAGCCAATCTGTGGTGGAGTCTTGTCATCCCTGCCTTTTCAGTATTCAAGTATTTCCTTCCCTCAATTCACACAAGCCCCCCCCCCCCGTATAGCCCCTCATCACCTCACATCTAGACTTTTGCAATAGTCTTCTAACTGATCTCCCAGCCTCAAATCTCTTTCTTTCTTCTTGCTCTACTGTCAACAAATTCACTTTCATACTGTATGTCTTCAGCTCACACTCTTCATCTTCTTGTGCTAAAAGACATCTTGTCTTCTCCACCTCCTTGACCATCTTTTCCAGTGAAGGTTACCTGATCTCTGCAACCTCCTAAAATACTTGGGCATAAGGAATCAGCCTGTTCCTTGCTCCCCACTGCTTCTTCTGGATCTTCCCTATGCTGCCATTATTTTCCAGCTCCTCCTTCATTGGAGTTGACTCTATCCAACCCAATTACCCTCTCTTAGATTTTACTGTTGTAATCTATTAAGTCTGGAGACTCAACAAAACAATAAATCAAACCCTGATTTGTAGCATTTGCTAATTTCCAAGGTATATAAATGATCACAATAAACATCGAACATTTGACTCTCGTGAGCCTTCTTGAGCTAACTTCATTCTATGATCAGGAACTCCAAAGTTCCATTGTCTAGTCATAATCTTTTATCATTCTATCTCTCCTATTTTGTATTCCTAAATCAACTTTTCAACCTCATTGTAACCTTCACTTTTTCTACCTATCAGTACAATCCCAGGCTATCCCTCCTACTCTAATTGTAAGTATCTCTCAAAGGTCTTTCATTTGTCCTCTGCTCTTTTCTTTTTATACCAAGGATTCTTAAACAATTGTTGTTGGTGTTTATTTCAACATAATTGACTTCCTTTGTAATCTTATGTATTTTATTTTATCCTTTTAAATACATTATTCTGAGAAGAGGTTCCTAGGCTTTACCAGACTGGCAAATGTGCTGAAAACACACAAATGGTTAAGAAGCCCTCCCAGGTACTATTGTACTTGGTGATCTCATCTGCTCTCATGGATTCAGTTATCACCTCTATGCAGATGATTCTTAGATATTTTTATCCACCTCTAACCTTTCTTCTGACCTGTGGTTTTGAATCTTGAACTGGATGTCACATTAATACCTCAAACTCAAAATGTACAAAACTGATCTCCCTGTCTTTCACTCCCTCTCCCAACCACCCTCTCTTCTGAACTTCTCTATGACTGTCAAAGATACCCTGAAAGGTACCACTGGTCTCCTAGTCACCCATTCTTACAGAGTGTCATCCTCACCTTCTCATTCGCATTCACCTCACATAGCCAATCTGTGGTGGAGTCTTGTCATCCCTGCCTTTTCAGTATTCAAGTATTTCCTTCCCTCAATTCACACAAGCCCCCCCCCCCAGTATAGCCCCTCATCACCTCACATCTAGACTTTTGCAATAGTCTTCTAACTGATCTCCCAGCCTCAAATCTCTTTCCACTCCAGTCCATCCTCCACTCAACTGTCAAAATGATCATCCCTTTCCTCAGTAAACTCCATTGGCTCCCTATTACCTCCAGGAATAACTATAATCTTCTATATAGCTTTTAAAGCCCTTCAGAGGCTAGCTCCTTCTTACCCTTCCAGTTTTTGTATACTTTACTCCCTTCTTTGTCCTCTATGATCAAGTGACACTAGCTTTCTTAAGGTTCCTTTTACGCAACAGCACTTTTGTCACCCGACTGCATGTCTTTTCATTGATTGTCTTTCATCCCTGGGTTTTTCTCCCTTCTCATCCACCTCCTGGTTTCCCTTTAGATGTATATCATTATTTTCATGTTCTTTCCTCCCTTAGAATATGAGCTCCTTGAGGGTGGAGACTCTTTTTTGCCTTTCTTTATATCTCCCATATTTAGGACATTGCCAGAATAAGTATCTAATGAATGCTGATTGTTGCTGCCGCCTCCCAAATGAGTAGAATTTCAAACCTTGTTTTCTTTGACAGAAGGCTAGACCAATGGCTTCTTTAAATCTCATGCTTCTGCCCTTGCAGCTCAAACCAAGGAGGTTGGAGCCTTCAGTCTAGATTTCGCTAGCATTGCTAATCAAAAACGGTTTCTTCCGGTTTCCTTCTGGTTTTCAGCTCATCTCTGCTCTCCATGGTTTGCCTCAGAAGTTTTCCTTATTCCTTGGATTTCCCTTTGTCACTATTCTGTCCTTGTCTCCCTCCAAGTCCCAGTCACTGTTGGAAAGTTTTCCCACAGCCCAGAAATATCCTGGCTCTGTGCCAAGCCCAGCAACCAGAGGAGCTGCCACTGCTCAATCCTGGAAGCACAGCAGGGATCTTCACTTCCTTCATTTTTCTTTAAACCATCATTCTGAAGTCCCAGAAAATTCTCCAATGGGAAATTACACTCTGAATCCAGGCAATGTTGAGACAGACATTCACTGGAAATGTTTCAGTTACATCAAAGCTGATCATTTTTAATTCACTTTTTTAAAAAAAAGTCAATTAATTATTTAAAACCTCAATAAAACTAATTTAAAAATTTACTAACAATTTGTAGCCACTGATTGGGTTACACTTTTCTGGATATCAGCAAATGCAACTCAGGATAATGGAGTCATATAGATATAAAGCTGGAAGTGACCCTAGAAACTATCTGGTCCAACCTTCTTGCTTACAAATAAAGAAACAGAGACTGTGAGAGGAGACAGGACTTGACCAGGGTCACTCACTTAGTGTCAGAAGTGTGATTTGAATCCAGGTCCCCCAACTTCAAATATAGTTCTCTTTCTTCATTGGACCTCTGGGTGTCCTCATTTGGTTCAATTGTTCTCATTCTTTTTAGAAAGGATTCATAGGGGCAGCTAGGTGGTGCAGTGGATAGAGTACTGGCCCTGGAGTCAGGAGTACCTGAGTTCAAATCCAGTCTCAGACACTTAATAATTACCTAGCTGTGTGGCGTTCCGCAAGCCATTTAACCCCACTGCCTTGCAAGAAAAAAAAAAGAAAGGATTCCTAGAAGGGAGAGTGTTTTTTTTTCCCTTCTCAAACCTCTCGTCCCATCCCTTTCTGTAGACTTCTCCAAGGTAATCATCCAATTTATCTTTTGCATCATTTGTACATGTATTTCATCTCCTTACTAGAATGTGAGCTCTTTGAGTGCCGGGACTGTCTTGGTTCATGGTTGCCTCACTAGAACTGGTTCCTCATATGTAGTAGGGGCTTAATAAATGTTGTTGATTTGAGTGCCAGGAAGCAACTGTTTCCATTGTTACCAAGCTGACCAAATGTCACTTAGCTAGGGCTAAGAGCAGAGTGCATTCCTGGTAAAGATCATTTAAAAACAATTATCCTTTACACTTTGGTAACAAAGGACTAGTAACGTTAGCTGCTGAATCTGATATCTGTTTCACAGGACCTTTATAAACAGAATGGCTTCCAAGGCATCCAAACAGTGAGCTAGCACATGGAGGCATATTTCATGATGCCTCAACTGGAAATCACTCCAACTCCTAGGTCTCAGTCTAACTACCTTCTTGAGTGATACTGTCTTCTATCCAAGTTTCCAATTTCCTGAAATAGTCTTCATTTGCTGCCAAGTGGCTTCCTATATTGCATTTGTGATGCTGACCCTCGGTTCCTCCAAAGAAATCAGTGTTGATGAGTAAACGATGATTTGAGCAATCCACTTCTGTTATGAGTGCAACCAAATGTATTAAAGCTTAATACATTTGAACAAGAACTTGTGAAGCCACATGCTTAATGAAGCACATGTGACAGAGGAGAACAGAGGACTTGAGGGTTGATTTCCCATCTCTCCCTACCCCCAATTCTGAGTTTTCCTTCTTGGAATCCTAGACTTGTAATGACTCTTTCTATGCCCAGTCTCTCCCCCTTTTCTCAATTACAGAATCATAGACTGTCAGAATTGACAGGGCACTTAGAAACCATGTGGTCTAAATCCTTCATTTTAAAAATGAGGAAAACTGAAGCTTGAAGAGGGCAAGTGACTTGGCCAAGGACATCCAATTTCTTACTTTCAAGGCTTTGCATTCAGGAATGGTGTTTTAGAACTCCCATTAGAGGTGTGTTTCTATATTCATTACTCTTTCAAGGCCCAGCTCAACAAGTCCCCTTTTCCATGAAGCTCTCTCTGATTCCTTTAGCTTGGAGTGATTGCCCTCCTTCCACTCTCATAACCTCTCAAATGCTATATTCTTCCTATTGATCCTATTTACATGCCCCTTATAAAAAATAGCCAACATATAAATATATATATATATATATATATATATATATATATATATATATATAGCACTTTAAGGTTTGCAAAGTGCTTCATAAATATCTCATTTGATCCTCTCAATACCCCTGGGAAGTAGGTGCTGTTATTATCTCCATTTTACAGAAGAGGAAACTGAGGCAGACAGAGGCAAAGTGACTTGCTTAGGGTCACATAACATAGAGATATTTGAGGCTGGATTTGAGCTCAGGTTTTCCTAATTCCAGATCTAGCACTCATCAATTCTACCACCTAACTTTCTCCTCATCAGACAGTACCTTGAATTGTAGTTATTTGAGCAAACATCTCATCTCCTTTTTTATTTCTAGAATGGAAATTAGCAGAAGGAAAGGAGTATGTCTTATATTTTCTTCAATTCAGTCCCCAAACACTTACTTTGCATCTACTATGTGCAAGGCAGAGACAGAATGGATAGAGAGCTGATCTCAGAACCAGAAAGACCTGGGTTCAAGTCCCACCTCTGACACCTACTGACTGGATGACAAATTACTTTTCCTCAAAGTGCTCCAGGCAACTCTCTAAGATTAGAAGTGGGAGAGAAGATGCTGCCCTGTCCTACCTTGGTAGATGAACGTCTTCACTGAATGATTCTCATACTATGGCATCTATAGCTCCTGTCTCTACTCTATCCCTCTATAAAAGGAAGGCACTATGATCTTCTACATGGCATCATAGATTCATACATTTAGATGAGGGGTGGGGAGTCTCCAGACTGCAGGCTGTATTGGTCTGGCCTCAACATTCAATAAATCTAGTAGCTTTTTTAGAGGTAAATTAATTAAATGTTTAACCAAATATAATCCAAAAATGTTATAAATATCCAAATGATCCTTGACATAAAAAAGTTCTCCACCCCTTATTTAGACCTTGAAGGGACCTCAGAGATCATTTAGTCCAGATCCTTTAATTTTTCACATGAAGAAACTGAGGCCTCTAAAGATAAGGTAACTTGCCCAAAGTAACACAGGTAAGAAATCGAAGAGATGAGCATTAAACCCAGATCCTCTCATTCCAAAGCTGATGTTCTTTCCACTGAACTACACTGCCTCTTTTGTGCTAATTTTGAACAGATTCTTCACAATCAGTCCCACACCATATCTACGCAGAACTACTGGTTATAGCAAATGGAGAAGTTTTGAATGTTGGGGATAAGTTCACTTATCTTGACTGTGCTTTCCAGGGATATCGACATAGATGTTGAAGTTGAAGCTTCAGTGTTTGGGAGGCTCCAAAGGAAAGAGTGAGAGAGAAAAGGTTAGACTGACTACCAGACTGAAGTTCTACAGAGTCATTGTACTGACCTCACTGTTATATGCCTGTGACACCTGGACAGTCTCCCAGTACCATATCAGGAAACCGAATCTCTTCCATTTGAATTTTCTTAGGAAGAGTCTGATGATCACTTGGCAAGATAAGGTACCAGACACTGAGGTCTTCTCTCAAGCTGAACTGCCAAGCATTCAAAGTACTGCAGAGAGGACAATTCCAATGGGCTGGCCACATTGTTCAAATGCTGAACATATATTTGCCAAAAAGACTATTTTATGGAGAACTCACATAAGACAAGTGCTCCCACAGAGGTCATGAGAAGTGATACAAGGACACTCTTAAGATCTTGCTAAAGACCTTTGGAATCAATTATAAGACATGGGTGACACTAGCCCAGCATGCTCAGCATGGCATGCCTGCAGCAAAAGAAGAAGCTGTGTTCTATGAGCAAAGCAGAATTGCAACAGCTCAAAAGAGATGTGAGGTGTGCAAATTTGGAAACATCTCCACTTCAAATGTTCATATGCACTAAGTGGTAGTCTTCTGAGTTTATTTTGGTTTGATCAGTCACAACTGGACATTGACCCCAACACAATGATGATGTCATTTTGGCCCTCTGAGAATAAAGGACAACAATACCTCTCTTAGTAGCATCTTAGTAGATGCTTTATTATATTTGTTGAGTTTCATGAGACTTTTTTCTAAAGGCTAAATCTATAATTATTCTGAGAAAATAGTGATATCGTGCGTGTGTGTGTGTGTGTGTGTGTACACAACAACCATTTCTATACTGGAAGATGCTAGTGCCCTCTTCTACACTCCATCATCTATTTGACAACACATCACCTCTGATAGAATATAACCTTCTTGGAGGTCAGAACTGGTTTGCCTTTGTTTCCCTAGTGTCAAGTACAGTGCCTGGCCCAAAGTAGATCATTAATAAATGTTTTTTGATGGATTGTTTGATCTCTAATCCCAACTTCAGCAAGCATTCAGGACATATGTGCCAGGAATAGAGCCCTGCACCATTTAAGGAATTGTCTGGGAGATATGGGTTCTGTTCTAATGGATTCTGCAATCTAAGCTAAGGATACAAATCATACAGAGTTGTTATGTCAGGGAGTATGCTATATGGTGAATGAATAAATGACAAAGCATTTATGAAGCACTTGCTGTGTACAAAACACTAAATGGGGAATGAACGAATCTCACTTCAAATCCTAGCTAGGCTGTTTACTCTGTTGTCCTTTGCTGATCACTCCTCTCCACCCTCCCCCAGCTTCACTAGTCCTTGGCCTCCTCATCTGGAAAAAAGGCTTGGATCTTGAAAATCATTCCCAAAGACTGTGCATATTTTATGATTTCCAATGATGTGAAGGATTCAATTTACCAAATATTTTTTTAATTTGATAAACATTTAAGTTCCTAATATATGCCAGACATTGTATTATGTACTAGAAATAGAAACAGAAATAAAATAATCCTTGCTCTCAAGTAGCTTGCATTCTACTGGTATTTAGGTATCTACTATGTATGAGGCACAGACAAGGAGATTAGAGAAGCTGAGGAGCCACATGGGTTGGTTCAGTCAACAAAGGTCTCTTGAAGAATATAGGAATCTGGGGCGGCTAGGTGATACAGGGGATAGAGTACCAGCCCTGTAGTCAGGAGTACCTGAGTTCAAATCCTGCCTCAGGAACTTAATAATTACCTAGCTGTGTGGCCTTGGGCAAGTCACTTAACCCCATTTGCCTTGCAAGAAAAACAACCTAAAAAAAAGAATATAGGAATCCAAAGATGGGCTTAAGGATTGGGAATAGCTAAGGGCAGAGTAGCAAGATTTAAGTGACCTATTTATATTCAGTTTTATTTTGTGAGTTTGTGAGGAAAATGGATACCCCAAGGAAATTGACTATAGTTAGCACCCAATAAAGGCGTGTTGAATGAATTCATGAATGAACAATTGTCAGTATGAGAAGGACCTTAGAGATCCTTAAGTTCAACCCTCTCACTTTACAAATGAGGAAATGAAGTCTCAGGGAGGGAAAGTGACTAACCTGAGGTCACACAGCTAAAAAGTGACAGAACTCGGATTTGAAGTCAGGTCCTATGAGCACCCTTTCCGCTGTACCATGTTGTCTTCCCGATAGTTTAAGTGAAGTATTTTTCAATTTTAAAGTGTTATATAACTGTCAGTTCTATCTATAAATCTATCAATAGATTTCTTTATCCTCTATAGATTGATCTATCTGATATTGTGTATATGTTTGATATCCAGAATGATCTTAAAACCCCATTTTCTTTGACATGAAGTATTTCTAATACTGATTTTTATGATAATAACAAGAAACATTTTAAACACTTTGATTTTTAAACTCAGGACTGGATGCTGTGTGGATAACTACTTCTACATTTGTGATCTTTGTTTTTCTTGTGGCTCATTCTGAGAGCAGAAAGAACTGCTTGGTGGGTTTTCCCTTATGTGTTCAGTTTCTTTTGTCTCCTCATGGAATTTTAAAGGGGAGTGTGAATAGCTTTCCATCCCTGTTATAGCTTATGATTTCTCTTTGAGACTGAAATGGAGGTAGCTTCATATCTTATGCTCGGTACTCTTGCTTGCCAACTTCTCACCCACACAAAGGTTGGAAACTCATAAATTAGACCTAATTGCCAACTATTTCGGAGCTCTGTGGTTGGTTCCCTTTATTCCAAGTTTTCCAGAGGGATTTTGGGAAAGCTTTGAGCCATCCAAGGCTACACACTGAAAAAATGTGTCAAGTGAATGAATGCTTATTGCTTAGAACAAGATGTTCTCACTTTTTAAAACCTGATATGGAATTTGGTTTGCCTGATATCATTTGATCTAATTGTATATGCTAAACTAAAAAAAAAAATTCCTATGTGATGTACTGGTGTCCTTTTTTTTACTCATTAAAAACTGCTCTGGAGGGATGCCTGCCTCACAGGTGGGGGCTCCCTCCGACAATAAGCCAGTTTATCAAAGATGGGATTTACGGCTGTTGTTTTTCTATTAGGGAGGAATTACACCAAACCCAGCAGCAGACATTTTATGTTACCATGGCAGCCTATATTTCCTGCAGGGTTGTGACCTCTAATGACTACAGTGGAAAGCCAGAAAAAATAGAGACTCTTTGAAGATTAGTAAATAAATGCATTGCTTATGCAAACCATCCCAGGGATGGCCTCACAGTGCAGAGGACAAACAGCAAAACTCTTCAGATGGAGCTAATGGTTATATGTAAATACCTGCACGGGAGGAGGGGAAAATCACCTCTCCCTTGATAATTTCCTTTAAAAGCCTGTTTGGTTTGATGATGGAAGTAATATCAACTGGACTTCAAACTGAGAAAATTGTATTATTGTTCACATAAATACAAATATAGACTTTGTAATTGATGTTCCCCTTTCATGTTCTACAGCTGTTTGGGTTTTGGGTCCCCCCCCCCCCACCATAGGCTCTTCAAACCTGATGGCTTTCTTGAATGAATTCACCCAAGTCCTTGGCGAATCACAGGCAGAAAAAGACCAACGTGTTGAACTTTCAATGAACAGTACTGAAGCAACTGTTGGCCTTCTGTCTAGTAGTTCAGAATTTTGTTCAACTGATCTGGCCGTTTTAAGGGATCATTATATTTCTAAGTAAAAAACCCTGCATAGAAGATAATAAAAACGAGGCACATTCAGGGACTGTCACTAGCAAACATGCTTTGTTTACATAATTTGCATGAGATGATAGATGAAATTGTATAATCTGTGTAACTTGAAGGTAAGTGGAATGTTTTGCCTTGGCATGTTTCAGAGGCTAACCAAAAGAGCATTTTTGCTGGGGGTGAAGGAATCAACAGAATAAGGTGAACTGGCTGATAAATTGCTTTACCACTCTCTTCTAGTCCTAGCATGTGATCTTGGACTATTAATTTTTCTTCTCTCTAACTGTTTCTCTGCCTTAAGAATGGGGCTAATATTGTGTGAAATAATTTATACAGATGTGATGAAGTAGTAAATAATGCCATCTTTCACATTTGAAGGACCCATCATTAGAAGGGGCTGCCCTTTGAATGAATGAGAACTATGATTCTCATTACAGAATCTCTGAGAAGGATCCTTAGTAAGATCTACTCCAGCTTGTAACTCAACAGAATTCCTCTTTACAGCTTTGTTTGAAGACCTCCAGGAATGGAGAAGTCACCACCTCCTCAAACCCATCGTATTTTGGAATGACTCTCAAGGTTAGAAAGTTTTACTTGACATTCCACCTGACTCTTTTTGTGATTTCTACCCAGTGCCCCAGTTTGGTCCTCTGGGACAAACAGGATAAGACTGATCTCTTTGTAATGGGACATTCCTTCAAAGATGTGCATACAAGTTTTCATACCCTCGAGTCTTCTTTATCTTTAACAAACATGAGTATATATTTTTTTGGTTTTTGAAAGGCAGTGGGGTTAAGTGATTTGCTCAAGGTCACACAGCTAGGTCATTATTATGTGTCTGAGGCTGCATTTGAACTCAGGTCCTCCTGACTCCAGGGCTGGTGCTCTATCCACTGCATCACCTAACTTCCCCCAAATATGAGTATTTCAATATATAGAGAAGAGTAAAAGAAGATTTCATATGGAACTATGAGCATCTAGAGTATTATATACAATATGGGTTTCTTTAAAAAGTGTATATTAAATTTACCAGAGACAATTTGGTATATAATGAATGAATTTCTGGACTTAGAGCTAGGAAGACTAGACTTGACATTTCACATCTGATACATCTTGACTGTGTGACCCTGGGCAAGTCATTTAATATCTTATTGTTTTAGGCATCTCTAAGATTATGAGTTGTATAGAAAGTGCAGACTTGTATCAGTGGAGGGAATTTCTTCATCTGGGAGTTCCATATTTAAAAGAAATTCCAGATCCAGTCTCCATCTCTATTAAATATGACACAATCATACTGACAGAGCTAGGTGGCACAGAGCACAGAGCACTGGATCTGGAATCAGGAAGGTCTGAGCTCTAATTGGTTTGCAGACATGTACTAGTTGTATGAATCTGGACAAGTCATTTAACCTTGATGTATCTCAGCTTCCTCATCTGTAAAACAGGACTAACAATAACATTTACCTCTCAGGGTTGTCATGAGGATCAAGTGAGATGCTATCTGTAAACCTTAAAAGGTTAAATAAATGACAGCTATTGTGACATGGAGAGCACCAAACAACATCATAAGGAATGAAATCAACTACATTTTAACATCAAGGAAAAGTCTTATGATAGATGTGGGAATTATCTCTGAGTCAAATGACTGTGTATAGTCAGACCATCAACTTGTCAGAGCTATGATTAGAGTGAATAAAAAAAAACCAAGAAAAAGATGTGGGGTTCAATTAAGAAGATATAGCCTGGGGCAGCTAGGTGGTGCGGTAGAGGAGGACCTGAGTTCAAATGCAGCCTCAGACACTTAATAATGACCTAGCTGTGTGGCCTTGGGCAAGCCACTTAACCCCATTGCCTTGGAAGAAGAAGAAGAAGAAGAAGAAGAAGAAGAAGAAGAAGAAGAAGAAGAAGAAGAAGAAGAAGAAGATGATGATGATGATGATGATATAGTCCTTGGGGCAGAGCCAAGATGGTGGAGGGAAGCCAGGAATTTCCTTAAGAAGATATAGCCCTACATTCTTTTAGCAAGCTACTGAAAATCAAAATTGGAATATGGACCTCAACAACAATTATAATCATTTCACCTATAAATTAAACCCATATAAATTAATTGCTATAACAATGAGATCAAAAGTGCCCCCTAAATGTCTTTGTCAGTAAATACTGGACTAGCTTTTTAAATGGAGACATGACTACCAAAGATCATACAAGGTTAGAACATAAACTCATTTTGTCAAAGAAGGATATTGGGTGATAATGAGCAGTAGTAACTCATAAAATAGAGAGAAGCAGTAAAACAGGTCTAAAGAAATCTTTTTTTAAATAGTTACTTAAAAAAAATTTTAAACTTAAAAGCAAAATAAGACAATAGAAAAAAGAAAATATTGCCATGTGCCCAGCAGGACATAAGAGAAAATTCAAAATATAAAACAATAAATTTCCATTTCAAGAAAGCCTGTAGAATAAATGCTACACATTGTTTAGAATTGTCCAGTTTTTCTTTGCTTGCTTGCATATTTTCTTTAGTTCTCTGATATGCACTTTTTACTTTATTTTTCCCCCTCTTCTCCCACCAAGAAGGCTACAATTAAGCAAGAACACATACACACACACACACACACACACACACACGCATGTATACTTAACAATATCATTTATATACAGATACATTCATATACACACACATATATATAATATATAATATATATTATATATATATGGGCGGCTAGGTGGCGTAGTGGATAAAGCACCGGCCCTGGAGTCAGGAGTACCTGGGTTCAAATCCGGTCTCAGACACTTAATAATTACCTAGCTGTGTGGCCTTGGGCAAGCCACTTAACCCCATTTGCCTTGCAAAAAACCTAGAAAAACATACATATATATTTATATATGCCCATACAAATAGGCCTTACATATATTCATAGATATCTCTATATGTCCATATGCATTTATAGACATATATGGAAAACAGCATTATGCTTATTTCCACTTATGCTCTGTTTCTCTGAAGGTGGATACCATCTTCCTTCATATATCCAAGTCTTTCCATATTTCTCTAAATCCACCAGCTCAGCATTTTCTCTAACCGCAGAAAGATTTCTATCTTATCCCATCTAGTTACTTTAAATAATCTAAAACAATATTGATTAATATTGCTAATTAGTTTCTATATATTTTTTGATTAAACCCATTTTAGCTTTAACTTTATCCAGGATGATGATTACTCCTCCTGTTTTTTTACACATAATATATTTTATTTTATTTTAAGTTTGTTCATAGTTCTCATTTTTATAACATTTCCAGATAGCAACAGTCCTTCCTCACTCTGCTTTACTTTTACCCACTATCTCGCCCTCTTATTTTTTAACCTATCTTCCTCCAAGAATCTGTCCTTTATACACTCTTCTATACCTGCTTCACATTAATCTACTCACCCTTCTATATCCCTCCATATTCTATTCCCTCACCCTTACCCTCTAATTCAATATTTTCCCTATCCACTTAACCTCTTATTTTTTCTGAGTCTTTCTGAATTTATATATCTATACACACATATATAGATTACATGTAAACATAGCTTATATACCAATTACTTGTAAACATAGTTTTCAGCATTCATTTTTTTAGGTTTTTGCAAAGCAAATGGGGTTAAGTGGCTTGCCCAAGGCCACACAGCTAGGTAATTATTGTCTGACACCGGATTTGAACCCAGGTACTCCTGACTCCAGGGCCGGTGCTTTATCCACTGCGCCGCCTAGCCGCCCCTCAGCATTCATTTTTGTAGGATTTTGAGCTCCAAATTTTTCAGCTTTCATTTTTTTAAGATTTTATTTATTTTGAGTTTTACAGTTTTTTCCCGTAATCTTACTTCCCTCTCCCTCCGACTCCTCACTGAAGGCAATTTGCCAGTCTGCATTGTTTCCATGGTATAATGAATGCAAATCGAATGTGATGAGAGAGAAATCATATCCTTAAGGAAGAAACATAAAGTAAAAGAGACAGCAAGATCAGACAATAAGATATCAGGTTTTTTCCTAATTTAAAGGTAATAGGCCTTGGTCTTTGTTCAAACTCCACCGTTCTTTCTCTGGATATAGATAGTATTCTCCATTGCAGACAGTCCCAAATTGTCCCTGATTGTTACACTGATGGAATGAGCAAGTCCATCAAGGTTGATCATTGCCCCCATGTTGCTGTTAGGGTATACAGTGTTTTTCTGGTTCTGCTCATCTTGCTTAGCATCAGTTCATGTAAATCCTTCCAGGTTTCTCTGAATTTCCATCTCTCCTGGTTTCTAATAGAACAATAGTGTTCCATGACATACATATACCACAGTTTGCTAGGCCATTTCCCAATTGAAGGATATTTACTTGATTTATAATTCTTTGCCACCACAAACAGGGCCACTGTGAATATTTTTGTACAAGTGATGTTTTTACCCTTTTTTCATCATCTCTTCAGGGTATAGGCCCAGTAGCAGTATTGCTGGAGCTGGATCAAAGGGTATGCTCATTTTTGTTGCCCTTTGGACAGCATTCATTTTTTTTTAGGTTTTTTGCAAGGCAAATGGGGTTAAGTGGCTTGCCCAAGGCCACACAGCTAGGTAATTATTAAGTGTCTGAGACCATATTTGAACCCAGGTACTCTTGACTCCAAGGCTGGTGCTTTATATACTACACCACCTAGCTGCCCCCAGTCAGCATTCATTTTTGTAGGATTTTGAGCTCCAAATTTCTCTTCTTCCCTCCCCTTCTTTCTCAGTAGGCAGATATATGTAATATATATACATATATATATATATATATATATATATATATATATACATTTTTAAAAGTTACATGTTGAATATAGTATATACTTCAATTGAAAAGTGAGTTGTACATAACAGATTCACAGTTTGATGTATATTATTGTGTAAATAGAGGTGCTCACTTTAGTTGGTATTTAAAGTCAAAATTTAAAAAAATCAATAAACAAATTTTCCTAAAATAAAGAATGAGAAAAATATTTTCTCCATGACAAATAGGCTTAGATATAGTTCTTAGATAGTGAATTTTCTTTTTTATAACAAAATTATTTTTTCCTAGTTACATGTAAAGATAGCTTTCAACATTCCTTTTTTTTAAGATTTAGGTTATACATGTACAGAGATGATTACTTTTTTTTTATCTTTTCCTATGTCATTTTACTTTTTAGAATATATCCTACTCAGATCTACCCCAATTTTTCCTTCAAACTCTACAATCTTAGACATATGGTTTAAATTTCTATGTATAAATAGTAAATAATTTATCCTTATTGAGTCCCTTGTAATTAGTTTTTGATATTTATCTTATATTTCTCTTGGATCCTGTGTACCAAATTTTCTAGTAAGTTTAGGTATTTTTACAATAAAGTCCTGACAGTTTGACAATTCAGTGAAAGTCCATTTTTTTTTGGTCAGGATTATGGTGAACTTTGCTGATTATGATATTTTTGGCCACAACCCCAGTTCTTTTGCTCTTTAATATATAATGTTCCAAAACCTGTGGCCTTTTAATGTAGCCATGATTGGGTCTTGTGTAATTCTAATTGTGGCTCTGCCATGTTTGAAATTTTTTCTTGTTACTCTTAATCTTTTCTCCTAAACCTGGGATTTCAGAATTTGGTTATGATATTCCTGTAAGTTTTCCTCCTGAGATTTCTTTCAGGTGGTAAAAGGTAAATTTTTTTCTTTTTCTACTTGTTCTCTTGTTCTAATACTTCAGGAGGATTTTCTTTCTTTTCTTTTTTTTAGGTTTTTGCAAGGCAAATGAGGTTAAGTGGCTTGCCCAAGGTCATACAGCTAGGTAATTACTAAATTTCTGAGGTCAGATTTGAACTCAGGTACTCCTGACTCCAGGGCAGGTGCTCTATCCAAAGACAATTTTAATTATTTCTTGTATTATTGTATCAAAGTTTTTTTAATTGTACCTTTAAGATAATCTGATTATTCCTGTTTTTTCTTCTTGATCTGTTCTCTAGATCAGTTTTTTTTTTCTTATGAGATATTGCAGCTTGCACAGGCCTATCATGCACCTCTACATTGCCTTCTATGTGATGCTCATGTTTAATTCTTTGGAAGCAGTAGTAGTATGCCAAGTTTCAGTGTCATACAGCTATGTGGGTAAAATGTATGTATTGAAAAGATAGACCTTTGCTTTTATGGAAAACATTCTATTTCTTCATTCTTTTTTATTTCTTGGTCCCTTATAAATTCACTGATTTCCCCTTGTTCAATTCTTATTTTCAAGTTGAAAATAAGAATTGAACAAGACACAGTTAGGGCACCTTAGCACACTGTTCTGGAAATGCTCTTGTTCCCTGAAGACCCTCCACTAATCTATAACCTTCAGTTCTCCTCTCTGTTCTGGAGCTGAGACCAGAACTCAGTTCTGTAAATGTTCACAGCCAGCAATGTCCCCATTCCACTGCTTTGGCACTCACTGTGTGTCTCCTGGTTCCTTATGGCCCAGGACTGGGTCTGGGAAGCACAACTGGACCTGACATCCCTTGTCAGCAGAGGTTTCCTAACTCTTCCTTGCTCAGATGCCCTACTAGGTGTTGTCTGGAAGGTGAGAATTCCTGAGGCTGAGGCTACCTCCCAACCCAGCTGTCCCTAGGGCTAGCCACTTGCTGTTTCAGTGCAGCTAGTCTGGAAATGTTTCCACTTTTCCCATTGTCTCAGGAAGACCACCATTCTACCACAACTCTTGTTTATTTTTGTCACACTACATTCACATTGAGGTGCTTTTTTATTTGTTTGTGTAGGAAAGCTGAAGAGCTTAGAATTTTCTGACCTACTCTGCCATCTTCCCAGAATCCTCTTGTCTAAAGAAATCTTGACAAGATGTTCAATTAAGCCAATCCCAAAGGCATTCAAGGATGCAGATGTTCCTTTTGAAGATGACATTGTATTTATGATATCACAAACCAAGACATTGCATAGCCTCCTGGAGAAGGTCAATGAAAGAGTTGATCTATCTATCCACACTGGAAAGATGAAGACATTAAAGAAATCACATGAAAGAAAAGGACTTGCCATCTGCTTTGCCACTGCATCTTAAGGACCATGGGTCCTTTCTACCTGACATGCAACTGAAATCTTCCCTATGTGTAATCTCTCCTACTAGAATGGGAGCTCCTTGAGAATAGGGACTGCCTGACTTTTCTCTCTATATTCTCAGGACTTAGCCAATTCTTTGCACATCACTTATTAAAATATATTAATCATTAATTAAATATTAAAATGTTCTTTATTAATGTTAAATATATTAAATAAATGCTTTATTCATTCATTAATTCATTCACTTGGCCCTTAACCTGAACATAGCCCCAAAATTCACTTGAACAAGAGAATGCCTGAAGGGTTATAGCCTGTGAGTTTATTGCGTTCTCTCGCCATTTCTAGAGAATGAAATCAAGAGGAAGCAAACTCTTTTGTCAAAAATTCTTTAAATTGATAACTTATCCAAAACTATATATATAGATATATATATAGATATATATATATGTATGTATGTATGTATGTATATATCTAAGACAGATGGTAAAGATAGACACTGAACTGGGCCCAGATTTCAACAGAAAGAGAGTGGACCAGATTGTTTTTGGAAATTTACAAAGCTATTTTATGGACTCCAAGTTTCCCATGAAAACAAAGGCCTATCTTTTCAATACATACATTTTACCCACATAGCTGCATGATGCTGAGACTTGGCATATGACTACCACTTCCAAAGAACTAAACATGAACATCACATGGAAGGCAATTTGCCAACTGAACTTAAATTGCTTTAGAGGCATTTGTGTATGTTAGCTTTGAATAGCTTTAATTGAACATTGATATATGCTAGCTACTATATAGAAGCAACAGAGGGACTCTGGACAACAGTACTAAAAGATGTCATCAATGCATTGTATGTCAAGGAGAGAAGATGGACTGGTCAAGTGGTAAGAGTGAGGGATGACAGGTGGATGGCTAAGGGGGCTCTGCTGGCACCCTCCCACATTGAGAGAAAACAATGAAAGTCTGCAGCATGTTGGATGGGCCCCCTGTGGTGAACTTAGGAGAGAACGTGAACAAGAATTACACAAGATGGACAGGCAAGGATGGGTTATGATCAACATAATTGGGGAAAACTCTTAAATTGATGAGATCATAGGAGCATTTGAACATCTTATATGCACATGTTATTTTCCCTCAATAGAATGAACTAAGCCCCTTAAAAGAAAGGATTGTTTCATTCTTTGTCTGTATCCCACCACCTGGTGTAGTGTCTGGTACATAGCAGGTGGATATCAAATGCCTGTCGGTTGATTGATTGATTGGGCCACAGTAAAATGGAGGACTGAGCTGGATAAGGATGAGAATACAGAAAGAGGTAGCAGGGGAAGGGGGGGGGTGTGCCTCAGCAGACTGTGAATGATTCTGAACCACGGGGATTAATGGAGTAGGAAACAGGTAGGAATTAGCTAGCCATAGGACAGTGGAAGGACCCATTGATTGGAGCACAGTGGGTTCTGCTATCATACATATTGGGCTAAAAGTAGGCCGCCATTTAGAGTTTGCTTCCTCTTGATTTCATTCTCTAGAAATGGTGAGAGAATGCAATAAACTCACAGGCTATAACCCTTCAGGCATTCTCTTGTTCAAGTGAATTTGGGGGCTATGTTAAGGTTAAGGGCCATTTTTATGGTATGACTTCTGGCAAAGCTGCAGGAGTCATGGGCCAGAAGGAGGGCCTGGCTGCATCACTTCCATTCCCCTCCACATTGGCGTCTGGTCCCACTTGACGCTTGCCTTGAAGTGCAGGTCTGAGGTGGCCACTGTTTGCTGTAGTATTTTAGTATTTCTTGACCATGTAACATGTATAACATGGAGGTACTGTTTTTAATTAGGTTCCTACTTTTTTTCACATGTGCCCCTAAGAAAGTTTTTGAGCATCGTGTCCCTAACTTCATTTTACCCATAAGCCCTGTGATGTGTAGTTTTACTCAGCGGGGTGCTTTTTGGGAATGCATACAAGGCACTATATCAGTGGTGATATTGGCAGTGGTGGCTGAGAGAGACCAGCTGCAGAGAATGCTGGGAGTCAAGGCAGCCTGTGGCACAGAGCCGGGGCAATTTTTCTTCTCTCCTCAACAGGGACAATGCGTACCTTTCTGTCTGTGGGTGAAGGAGGACAGAAGGAAGAGGAAAAAGTAGAATCTGAGCAGGCAAATTATGGCCTCTAATCTTGCACAATCTGTCTTCTTTTCCTTTCCATGGAATGATAGAAATGGCATTGTATTTCGAATCAAAAGTTCCTTGGTTCAGATGCCAGCTTTGCTATTTAATACATGTGACTTTGTGCAAATCATATCAACCCTCTGGACCTCAGTTTCCTCATCTGACAAATGGGGAGAGGATGGATTGAGTGATCTTTAAGGTCCCTTTCATTTCTAAATCTGGTGAGCCTGTTTTATATGGAACTACCTAGGAAATACTACCTTAAAAAATTCTGTAAACTCATTTTCATAAAATATTTATGACAGAAGCAAGTCTAATTCATTAGCAATTTAATTATATGGATAATTCGGACCAAAATTCATTGCCTAACTTCTCCACTGTGCTTTGTCAAGCTCCATGAGACTGAGCGATATGTCTGCTCCAATCTCCTATAGGCGGCATGCCTACAGGCTCCACCAACAGCAGGGAAACAGGAAGTTCCAGTCTTTGGATCACTTTTCCCTTTGCCAGCTGGAGCTGATTAGGAACAACTCGACCTTACAGTCCCCACTGATTCTGCTCCATGGAAGCAGATCCAGTCCATGACCACTAGCTACAATCAATATGAATGTTTCCCAGTATTAGTATGATAGAGGCATAGGTCTTGGAATGGGGCAGAAATCAGGGGAAAGGGTACTGGATTTGGAATCAGGAAACATGGATTCAAATTCTGATTCCCACATTTAACAGATGTTGGCCTTTAGTGAAGTTCCATCACCTCTGTGGGCTTTTGTTTCCTTATCTGTGTGAGAGATAGGGACTGAATTTGTGAATTCATTGGCAAAGGGAACTTCTGAGTTAGGAAGGGGGCATCTAGGTGACACAGAGACTTAGAGACCTGGGCCTGGAGTCAGGAAGACCTGAGTTCAAATCTGGCCACAGACACTGACTAGCTGTGTGGCTCTGAGCAAGTTCCATCACCCCATTTGCCTCTGTTTCCTCGTCTGAAAAAGGGACTGGAGAAGAAAATGGCAAATCACTTTGGCATCATTTTCAAGAAATCTCCAAATACACAACTAAAAATGACTGAAGAACAACAAAATGAAAGCATTAAGAAATTCCTTCTACCAACACATGTTGACATCTTTTCTGATCTTATTAGTCTTAAAGAGTTTTATAGAGAGTTGAGAGCTTAAGTGACTTATCCAGGGTCACATAGCTAATATATATCAGATATGGCCAGCTTTCTATCTACCATACCAAACTGCTTCTTTTTTTCTCATCTGTAAAATGGATATATTAATTCATATGCAATCTAGTTCATGGGGTGGCTATGAGGAAAACCCTCTTCCAATTTTATTGCACTAAACAAATGAGTTGTTAAAATCTGTTTTTTAGGAAGTTAAACTACATCTCCCTTTTCCCAAAGGATTAAACTCTTGAAATTAATCAATGAGCTAGGCCCAGAATTGTGTAGAAAAGCAGGTTAGACTGCATCTGGGAATTTGTCCAGTGTTTTCAATAATCTTTTTCTCTGTAACAAAGCTCATGTTTTCAACATGAGCCATCTGCACAGAGATCCATGGGCTTGTTCCCCCAAGCCCAGAATGTCTGAATTCTGGCAATTCTTGGGGGGCCTCATAAAGGTTTCATTTAGGTCAGATAAAAGGGGTATTACTTTGCCTGTCAATTCAACCATATCCATGCAGCCCCTCTTACTCCTGCCCCAAGGAAAGTTTAAGTAGAATATGAGAAAAAGAATGTACAATAGAGAGATCACTGGATTTGGGATCACACAAAGTAGTTTTGACATCAGAAAAATCATTTAACCTTTCTAGGCCTTAGTTTCCTCATCTATAAAATAAGAGGGTTAGACTGGATGTCTTCTGAAGCCCCTTCTGACTTGAGATCTGTGATTGTATGATTATACCCTAGAGGCAGTCAGGTGGCTCTGCAGTGGATAATACTAGGCCAGGAGTCAGGAAGATCTGAGTTCAAATTTGACTGCAGATACTAGCTGTGTGACCCTGAGTGAATCATTTAGCCTCTGCCCCAATTCCTCAACTGTAAAAGGGGGATCATAATAGCACCTATCTTCCAAGATTGTTTTAAGGCTCAAATAAGCTACTTATAAAGTGCTTTAGCACACAGTAAGTACTTAATAAATGCTTGCTTCCTTGTTTTATAAAACCCTTCACCTCTTTAGGTCTCAGTTTCTTCCTCTGTAAAATGATAAACTTGGACGAGGTAACCTTCGAGCACTAAACCTAGGACCCTAAATCACCTCTCTGGACCTCAAATTCTTCATCTGGATGGGGCCTCTGAAGTCTTTTTCTAATATAGGTCTATAATCCTCCATGAGGGCATGAAATATTTGTCTTTGTATATTCACATAGTAGGGACTTAATAGGTAAGTGTTGTTTGGTGAAATGTTTACTATGTGCTAGATGGGTGACTACAAGTTAAAAAACAAAAGTGAAACAGTTTCTACCCAAGGAGCTTGCATTCTCCCAAGGTAAGAGGTATAAATGAGGTTTACAAACTGACGTAAATGTTTGTTGCTGTAGAGCGAGGGAAATACATTTTTAAAAAATATGGATACAATCATAGACAATAGAGTCACAGTGAACTGCTGAGGAAACTTTGAGCAGGAGAGGAACATCTTTTTACCTTTGAGGTAGACATCATAGAGTACAGATGTCCCATCCTCACTGCCCACGTCCTGAGGTCCCTCTCAGAGACAGAATAATGAACTGCAGGGATTTGGAGGGACTGTTTAGAGGAATTCCTGGTCAGATGGAGTTCTCCCATCAGCCTCCTAAGATTACAGGATGTTGGCCATTGTTTCCAGGGGACACTAATTGGCCCACTGAAATTCATCCATTTTTACCTATGAATGGCCCCAGTGTCTAGCGCTCTCAGCTCTTGAAGGCTCTCTCTTGACCATTTGTATTTCACATTCCTTCATGGTGCAGCTCAGGGCAGGAGGGGATTGCTTTCCCCCCTCCCCACCCAGAGCAGTAAATGTGGCTTACAGTAGAAGCAGTGGGAAAAGTACCTGTAGGTGAAATGAGAGGAGTTCAAGGACTTTGTTGCTGAATTCCAACCTTCTGTATAGGAGAGGGGGATTTTGAATTCCAGAGGAAAAGGACAATCACAATCTAGCCTTCCAGAAGATAATGGAGAATTCCTGGGTAGTACCAGCACTTTAAGTTGCCTGATGGATGATGCTGAGTTCAGGAAATAATGAGTTTGGGCCCTGGACCATTCACAATAGGGCTTCTTAATCTGTTTTGTGTTAGGTGAAGCCTGTGAATCCTTTTTCCTGATACGATTTTAAATGCAAAAATCCCCGCATAGGAAACTAAAGATTAGTACAAATAAAGATGTGAAGTTTTTTCCTATCCAAGTTCCCAGACTGAAATAGAGCCTTGAACTCTTTAGGAGTCTGTGGGTCCTGGGATAAGAACCCCCTCACCTCTAGAGATAAGACTTCCTGATGGAGCCTGTTTTTTTAGCTTTGTGTTAGCCAAGTGAGCATGGGAGTAGGGATTCAACATGAAGGGGTTTGATTGCTCATTAGGTTCTGAGCCTTTTAGGGTATCTTAAACCATGGGGTAGTAATACTATAGCACTCTAAGTCTGAGAGAGACTATCTTTTTTGTGTGAAAGAAGGGCCAGAACAGAGGCATCAAAATGTTCTCCTGGCAACTCCAGTTTATTTTCCTTTGGAGGGGTTGGATAGTACAGGGTGGATGGTGAATTTAACTATTTTATACGTCTGTATTTGTAGACTCCTATGAGTCCTTAGTATCTGAGATGTTTTCTGTGTAGTTGTTTTCAGCCATGTCTGACTCTTTATGACCCCATTTGGGGTTTTTCTTGGCAAAGATACTGGAGTAATTTGCCATTGCCTCCTCTAGCTCACTTTATAGCTGAGAAAACTGAGGCAAACAGGGTGAAGTGACTTGCCCAGGGTCATACAGCTAGTAAGTGTCTGAGACTGGATTTGAACTCGAGAAGATGAGTTTCCTTGAATACGAGCCCAGTACTCTATCCACTGTACCACTTGACTATTTCTACATTTTCTGTAGGGTCAAATAAATTTTGCCCCATACACAGTAGCCATATTGTATATTAGGTATCTCTGTGGTAAGGGATGAAGAATGAATGCAATATTTATTAATGTTTACTATGTGCAAAGCTCTGTGCTAAGTAAGCTCTGGTATTAAAATCAGAAAAACAAGGCAGTTCCTGCTCTCAAGGAGAGTGCATTCTACTATGGAAGATAACACATGCAGAAGACTTCAGCTCCAAGTTAGATGGAGAGGTTCCATGAGCCTTAGGGTACAGTGATTCATTTGTGGAAGAACCTACTCAAGAACCATTCCTTAAGTTTTGCTTTTGTGCCAAGGTAGGGCAGAACCAGAGAAAGAGCCTCACTTCCTTGGATCATCTTTTTCACTAAGGTGGAATCATGGTTCATAAGGAACTCAGAGACTCAACCAGGGCTCTCAATAAGGTTCCAGATTCAGAGCCCAAAGGGACCACAGATGCCATTTAGTCTATCTCCCTCATTTGATAGATATAAAAACCCAGGTCCAGAGAAGTTCTAAGTTGTTCAATAGGATCCCAGATATAGGGTTGGATGGGATCCCAGAGACCACCATTGAGTACGACACTCATTTTGTAGGTGAAAAGATTAAGACTTGGACAGGTAGCAAGTAGCACCCAAATTCAGTATGCCATACTGACTCCTAGGAGAAAAACCTTTTTTACATTGTTATGATTTGAAAAGGGAAAGGAATCCAAAGAGCAGGGTTAAAATCCTGATTTTGCTACTGCAGTGGTGGGCTGGTGGGGGTGTAGATTTTAGAGAAGTCTAAAATCCCCCAAAATTTCTTTTTCCTAAACATTAGGGGTTTGGGGTCTTCTCTGGCTCAAATTGGGCTCCTTTTTGCCAAAGGAGTATCAGTATGAATTTCTCCCAAAGAAACTGAGCCTAGACAACTTAATACATTGGAAAATACTCTTTCATTTGTCTTATTTCTTTTTTTACATCTTAAAGCTACAGAGATCAATTTTCAATGTCCTTTTAAAAAGCTTTTGCTGTAGCCAAAGTCTAGTGGCATCTGGGAATTAGCTGTAAGAGGCAGTACCATGTTGGGGTTCTGGGGCTTCTCATTAGGGTGACTGTAGGTGACTCACTTCTACTCACTGTGCCTCAGTTTCCTCCTTTGGGAAATGGGAGTGATCCTTATATGTGATACTTCATAGGGTTGTGAGAAAAGACATTTATGAATCTTAAAGTGTTCTAGGAATAGGAATCACAGTATTTTATTTACCTAGATATTAGGGACATGAGAATCCCAATCCTTTGGAGGAAAATGATATTGATTCCTGGAGCATGGTAATGGGCAATGGAATTGAATGTGCCAGCGAGAACTGATAACCCATCTCTACCCAACCAGCTCCCAACCACAGAGCCTACAACACCCAGTTCCTCATCATGTGCTCTGTGTTGCCCCCATAGTCTCCTACTTGCCATTCCCAGACATAGTGTTCGATTGCCAGGTCTGGGCTACTCTCTCTTCTCAATGATAACCTCTTGGATGTCACCCCTAGTTCCATTTGGGGCTCAGCTCAAATGCTCCTTCCTATACAAAGACTTGCCTTAATAACTACCTCTAGCCAATCAGTACTTCACCATCTTACTCTTACTTATTACTTTACCTTATTATTATTATTATTATTACTCATTCTTGATATTACTGGACCAACATTTGAAATCTACTTCTTTGAGTTTACACGTGGTTCCTCCCCAGTGGAATGTAAGCTTCTTGAGGGCAGAAACTGTTTGAATTTTGCCTTTGTGTCCAAAGAGCATATCTCAGTAGCTGACACTAAAACTATTACTGAGAGGCAGTATGATGTAGTGGACTGATTGCTAAAAGGTAGAGTTAGGAAAACATGGGTTAAAACCTACCTCAGCCACTTGCTAGCTGTATGATCCTTGGGCAAACTACTAATGTCTCTGGAACTCAGTTTCCCTATCTGTAAAATGAGGGGGTTAGGCTTGATGGCCTCTGAGATCCCTTTGAGCTACTTCACTTACCTTTCCTAGGTCTCAGTTGCCTCATCTGTAAAATGGGGGAAGCAGGATTTTGTGTCTCTAGGCCTAGTGTCTTAAGATCCCACACTACTATGGATTGAAGCCTAAACTCTACTGATGGAGTCGAGGAGGAGCTGAGAGCTGCCAGATCTGGGAGTCAGACGATGCTACAACTCCTGGGGAAATCATTCATGGCGGGCCCTTGGAGAGTAATCACTTCTCCCGCTGTCTGATTCTCTGGCCTTCTGGTTCCCCAGGAGGGGGCCCCAACACTTCTTCCCCTCCCCCAGCCACCTCCTCCCAGAGCAGGGCAGCCAGCTAACCTCTCTCTGCCCCTTCACAGATTCTCCAAGGTGGCCAGGCCTAATTGCTTAGCAGCTGCCACACAGACTCACTCCCAGCTGTGTGACTGTCAAACAAAGGCTTTTGGGAGAGCTGAAAATTGGAGAGGAACAAATGATGGTGGGGGGAGGAGGAGGAGGCCCTGAGGACGGAGAGGCCTTCAGCATATAGATGGAGCAAGGTGTACTAACTGACCCATCTCCCCAAGCTAGGCAACATCTCTGAGGCCTAGAGAGAGCATCCTGACCTGGGGGGAGGAGGCAGGTAGTGTGTGTGTGTGTGTGTGTGTGTGTGTGTGTGTGTGTGGCAAAGATTGGGCTTTTACTCCCAGATCTACTAGGAACTTACTGTTTCGTCTTGGGCACGTCATTTCCCACTCTGGGTCTCATTTTCTGCTTCTGTAAAATAAGGGCCTTGGAGCTGGAAAGAGGCAAAAACAAATACTCAACAAATAGTCCTTCATTCTAACCTTTTGGGCTGAGAAATTTGGTTAACTTTTCCTGCTTCAGGCCATAACCCCAAACAACATTGTGGTCTAGAAACTTGGGTGTGATAGAACACAGGATCATAGCTTTAGGACTAAAAAGGACCTTAAAGGCCATCTAGTCTACCTCCTTCCATTCTGGAGATAAGGAAACTGAGGCACAGGGTGATTAGAGAGAATTGCCCAGGGTTAGCAGAATTCGAAGCCAAGTCCTCCTGACTCCAAGTCCACTGCCCCATCCATTTCACCACACTGTCTCCTTATGACTGAACATGATGATGATGATAATAATCATCAACATCATCATCATCACTGACATTTATAGGGCACTATCTCCTATACACTGTTCTGTGTGTTTTATGAGTATTATCTCATTTGATCCTCACTGCAACTCTGGGAGTCAGATGCTCTTATTATCCCCATTGTACAGTTGAGGAAACTGAGGCAGACAGAGGTATAGTGACTTGCCCATGGTCAGCTAGCTAGAAAATATCTGAGGCTGGATTTGAACTCAGGTCTTCCTGATTCTAGGTCTAGTTGTGAACTCTGATGTCCCTGAGCTGCCCCTGTGTAAGTTTACTCCTTGTACAAGTAGATGGGGAGGTGGGGACATCATTCTGTTTTTAGTTCCCTTCTCTGAGGATTGGAATTGGCCCAGTGTTTGTTGTTTTTAGTGTATTGATACCATAAAACCAAAGCAGATGGGCTTTCAGGTCTGTCTACAAAGTGAAGCGTTAGCAGGGAGAGAGAAAGGGGTGCAGAAGCAATTTGTTGGTTTGTGAGTAGCTCTATGTGCTGCAATTACGTATATCATAACAAAAGTTGAACTTGACAGATGATAATGTAGGTACAAAGTGAGAATTGTTGGATAGGCAGCCTCCCTCACAAATATGGGACGTTCAGGAGACATGAGAAGAATCAAAGTGAGAAAAGGGGGATGGAGGTGGAAGAAATGTATGGGCAGATTGGAGAGGCTGGGAAGTGGGGGACCTCCATCTGACATGTAGCTATTGAGTCAATTCTGACCAACCGTGTGTGATAACTCAGGTTAGGTGGAGCTGCTAGAGGAATTTTTACAAGCAGTCAAAAAAGGGCCTGAAGAAAAAAAAAGTGCCTAAAAAGGTTCTAGAAAGAAATCATGGGATGAGGAGGAGAGACCCACTGAAACAGACTTTGAATACTTTGGGAAAGCAGCTGATCATCAATAAACCAGCATTGATTAGGCACTTACTATAGTATACAAGGCACTGTACTAGATGCTGGGGACACAGACAAATGCTGTTCATGTCCTTTTTTTTCAAATTATGGATTAATATTCTCATTTTGACAAATATAAAAGATACAAATATTTCTATATCCAAAGTGTTCCAAAACCCTTAATGTAGTTTTAGCGTATTAGGTTTTCAAATGCACTAAGTCTTTTGGGACGCCCCATATAACATTACATAACACAGCACAATGCAACATGCATAACACTATAATGCAGTATAACATAATGCAACATAACATGACAATATATACATAAAAGGAAGAATAGGAAAAGTGAATTGCCTATGAAAACTGAAAATCTCTATTCTGTACAAGTTATTTTATTATGAAAACTGAAAATATTGTGTATAATTTATTTTTTTAATTTTTAATTTTAGGTTTTTGAAAGGCAATGGGGTTAAATGGCTTGATGAAGGTCACACAGCTAGGTAATTATTAAGTGTCTGAGGCCAGATTTGAACTCAGGTACTCCCAACTCCAGGGCCGGTGCTCTATCCACTGCACCACCTAGCCACCTGTGTATAACTTATTTTTAAGGTATATAATAAATTCATCATGGTAGTTCCAAAGCTGTCCTGCTCGTCTATGTCTTCCTCTGAATTCTTTCTGTTCTCTTCTGCAAATATATATATATATATATATATATATATATATATATATATATAAAGTTTTATTGATGTGCCACTATCACGAACTCTGCTCTTCTCCATTCTCTGAGCATTTTCTTTAAAACAAGGAAAAAAACCAGTCAAGTAAGAAAAATCCACACTGTGCCTACAGTCTATCACTTGTCTGTAATTGGTGGCAAGCACTGTTTCTCATCAGTTTTCTTGAGGCATGATTGCTCATTGCAGTGATCAAGAGTTCTGAAGTCTTTGGAAGTTGTTTTCCTTTATTTTATTGTAGTCATTGTATAAGTTGTTCTGGTTCTGCTTACCTCCATTCTGCATCAGTTCAGACAAGTCTTTCCAGCCCCGTCTTGTTACAGCACAATAACATATGGAGATTACATTATAATGGTGGAGATATCAGATATGTATACCTTTTTTTTAAGTTTTTGCAAGGCAAATGGGGTTAAGTGGCTTGCCCAAGGCCACACAGCTAGGTAATTTTTAAGTGTCTGAGACCAGATTTGAACCCAAGTACTCCTGACTCCAGGGCCGGTGCTTTATCCACTGTGCCACCTAGCCACCCCTATGTATACCTTTTTGCATGTGTGTTTGTGTGTGTGTGTGTGTGTATGAAAAAATATATATGTATAAACAAAGCTCATATAGAGCAGATACAAGATAACTCAGTGGGGCCACACTAGAAACTGGGGTGGGGACAGGAAAGGCTTCTTGCAGGGATTCCAAGGAGTGATGGTGAAAAAGGAGGTGGACCAATGAATGAAGAGGCACAGAGATGGGAGTTGGCATATTAGATATGAGGAACTCTCAGGAGGTCATTATGGTGCATGAAGGAGAGTAATGTGAAATAAGGTTGGAAAAGTAGGAAGGGACCATGTTGGGAAGAGCTTTAAATGCCAAACCGAAGTATGTGTTTGATCTTCGAGGGAATAGGAGCAGCTGGAGGTTATTGAATAGGAGATGATTTAGTCGGACCTGCACTTTGGGTAAATCACTCTGGCAGCTGCATTCAGAATGAATTGGATGGGGGAGACTTAAGTCAGGGAGACCTATTGGGGGATCCTGCAATTGCCTGACAGAGGTGATGAGGGCCAGCACTACTATAGGGTGACTGAATTAACCAAGTAAAGAGGCGCTTGCAAGAAATGTTAGGGAGATAGTGATAACAAACTTTGGTAATTGATTGGACATGTGGGTGACCGTGAGTAAGCTCTTAAGGATGACCAAGTTAAGGACCTGGGTGTCTGAAAGGATGGTCCTGGTGCCCTTGACAAAAATAGGTCAATGCAGAAGAGGAGTAGGTTTGGAGGTTTGGGGTGGGGGGAGAGATAATGAATTCTGCTTTGAACATGGTGAGTTTTGAGTTAGTATATGGTATTCAATTTAAAATACTCAATAGGCAATTGGTTATGTGGGGCTAGAGTTCAAGAAAGAGACTAAGGCTGTTTATATCGACTTAGGAGTCACTTGTGTAGAAATTGTAATTGAATCAATCAGAACTGATGAGATCACTAAGTGAGAGAATATAAAAAAAGAAAGAGAGGAGAGGCCAAGACACAATCTTAAGCTATTCCCATACACAGGCATGAGGCCATGGATGATGCTCCAGCAAAGAAGCCTGGGAAAGGAGCTATTGAACAGGTAGGAAGAGACAGGAGAGAAAAGTATCACAAAAACTCAGACAGAAGAGAGTATTCAGCAGAAGAGTCGACAGCATCAAATGCTATAATAAAGTCAAGAAGGATGAGGAATGAGAAAAGGTCATTTGACCTAGGCTGGGAGCTAGTGCAGAAGGTCTAAAGAGCACAAGACTAGTGTAACCAAATAATGTTGCTCACTGCCCTTGCATCCCTCCAGTCTTCTGAGCTGGAGGCTGTTCAGACCTCACCTGCAGAATTAGCCCTTTCCCAGGCCCCAATACTTTTCTGACCCCTAGGCCTGGAAACCATTTATAAGCTCCACATCTCAGCATCAAATCCCCATGTCTGCCAGTGTCCTGGGTCTCTGCTTATCGACTGTGGTCACATTCTCTTGATGCCTCCCCTGATCACCTGCCTTCCTCTGGTACATCTGTCTGGGGTCCAGATCTAAGAGTCTGATTAATGAGTTAAAGCTGCATTGAACAAGTGTAGGGAATCAGAGGTCATGTACCTGCAATGTAACTAATCTGTACCCTGAGATTTCCTCAAAGGTAATAAATTAGCCCTACCTCTAACTGGCTGACTGCACATGTGTTGTGTTGTGCTGAAGACATTCTGAGGGTGGATAATAAAGAGAAGGGAAAGGCTCTGGTCCCAAGGGCCGAATTTTTGGAAGGGAACTTTCCTGCCTTCCTAACTCCAATCTTTTAAGAGATGGCAGCAGCAAGTGTGCCAGATGCTACCTGAGAAGACCCATGTCTCATAACTGGCCTACCAGGAGAGCCTGTTGTGAGTACCCAGCAAGAGAGGAGGGTTCCTGAATGGTAAGGACTAAGTTTGAACATCAGATGGACCCTACTTTAGGATCCCAGAATGGTAGAACGAGAAGGTACTAGAGATCATCTAGACCCAACTTCCTCATTTTATGCCTGAGGAAACAAAGACGCAGAAGAGCAAAGTAACTCACCAAAGAGGAAAATAAATATATTATATATAATATATGTGTCTTTATCTATGTGTGAGGTACAAATAGATATGCACACATATGTATATACATATCTACGATTATGCATATATATAAATGCATATATCTATCTATACTTATATATTCATATATGTGTGTGGGAAAAGACAGACAGACAAAGAGACAGAGAGAGACTGGACCTCAAACTTGACAAGATTTCTGGGAGGAGTTTGGTTTTTTGGCTATCATCCTATCATAGTCAACTCACACCTTTGCCTTCTTTTAATATATACTGCCCTAATAATGAGAAAGTTATAAGGCTTCACAAGTAAGAATGCAAGCAGTTTCATCTTTTTGAATCCTTAGGATTTCTCTTTCCTGTTTCCCTTTTTATGCTTTTTCTTGAGTCTTTATTTGAAAATCCAAATTGCTCCTCACTCTGGTCTTTTCATCAGGAATGACTGAAGGGCCTCTCTTTCATTAAATGTACCTTTTTTTCCCCTAGAAGGATTATACTTAATTTTAATGGGTAGGTGAGTCTTGGTTGTAATTCTAACTTCTTTGCCCTCTGGAATATCATATTCTGTAAGAGAGAGACAGAGTGGAAGAAAGAAACACACAGAGACACAGAAACAGAGACAGGAGGAGAGAAAGACAGAGACAGAGAGACAGAGACAGACAGAAAGAGAAAGAGAAACAAAGGCACAGAACCAGACAGAGACAGAATCAGAGAGAGGCACACAGAGAGAAATAGAATGGGAGAAATAGAGAGACAGATAGAAAGATAGAAAGACACAGAGAGACAGAGACTAACAAAGAAGGAGACAGAGAGTGAGACAGAGAGAGACAGTGAGAGAGAGATACAGTAGGAGAGATACATAGAGACAGAGAGACACAGAGAGAGAGACACAGAGAGAGACAGAAAAAGAATGGGAGAGATAGACACACACTGACAGAGAGAGACAGTGACAGAAACAGAAAGACAGAGACAGTGAGAGAGATTAGATACACACATTGACAATGATAGAAAAAGAGAGACATCGAGAGGGACAGAGAGTAGGAGAGAGTCAGAGATAGAGACAGAGACAGAGACAGAGACAGAGACAGAGACAGAGACAGAGACAGAGAGGGTGGGAGAACATTAAGGAGTCGTATTGGTGCTAGATGTAGCATCCCAAGATCAAGAGAAAGCAAGGAAGATGCTCAGCCCTATGGGTGAACCCCAGGGACAAACTTCCAGGGAATCATGGACAAGAGTTGCAGAGAGAGAGAGAGAGACAGCAGGGATGGGCTGCAATGCATCTCTTTGGAAGGAATAGAAGCATCGATGAGGTTATAGAGCATGGTGCAGTAGAAAGAATGCTGGATCAGTCCAAGAATCACAGATCAAATTCTGCCTTTTAACTGCTTGTATGACCTTGGGCAAGTGATTTCCCTCCTCTGGGTCTCAGTTTCCTCACTGATAAAATGAGGGAGTTGGGGCAAGGCCAGATTGATGGTCTCTAGGGTCTTTCCAGCTCTAGATCCTGGATCTTAAGTGTGACCTTGGAAAAGTCCCTTTCTCTCCCTGGACCTCACTTTCTTCACTTATAAAATGAGATGAGGGATTTGGTCCAACTGGCTGCTGAGGTTCCTTCCAGTTCTATGTCTAGGATCCTTGGAGCATTAAATTTATGGTCCTCTGACAATATCCCTGTACAGCTGAAGCAGGGATTGGAGGAACAAAACAGCATCCTTCCATCTGTGGTATTGTTCTTAGGCTCTATGAAGTGAAAATGATTGTTGTGACCACTGGTGATGACATGATATTGGAAAGTGGCTCTGATGAGTGTCTGGGCCTCTAACTGGCCCCTTCCCTGCTATTAGGAGGACAACAGCAATCATTACCTAGTGGGAAATGACATTCGGCTTCCAGATAATGTGTTAGTGTCCCTGCCTTCTTAAGCAATGAGAGACAGCCAAAGTGCCTAAGTCTTGGCCAGTTTGGAATTCAGTTGAAGACCACACAGACACAGTCAAATACATTCTGCACGGAATCTTTGTTGAGTTGAATCTTTCCCATCCCCATCCACCCTAATTTTCCTCTGATGCCTCACATCACAACACTCTCCTACTAAGTAACTCTCAGTGACTGTCTGTCACTGAACTTTCAAAGGCAAACACCTCATCTCAGCTCCTGTGGTCTGCCATGATCTTTCTCCACTGAGGAGTGAGCCATGGATCTCAGAGTTCCAATTTCACAGACCCCCTGAAATTTATCTGCTGACTCCTCAGAACCTGATGGACTCTAAGAACCTCTCATGTGGACCCTCATTTTAATAGAGGACTCTTGCAGGGGGCTCCTCATGAGGTGGTCAGTTGGCATAGTGAATAAAGTGCTGGACCTAGAGTCAGGAGTCAAATCCCATTGAATCACCCTGAGCAAATTGTTTTTCTTTCAAGCTCAGTTTCCTCAGTGATTATGAGAGGAGAAGAGGAGATAACACATGTTCTTTACAATTCAAGGTAAAGTAACCTGCCCAGGGTCACATAGCTAGTAAGTGTCTGATGCTAGATTTGAACTCAAGTCCTCCTGACTGCAGGGCCAGTACTCTATCTGCTGCACTACCTAGCTGCCCCTAAATATTATTATTAATAGACCTCATCTTTATTCTCACTTTCTTTTTTTTGCAAGGCAAACGGGGTTACGTGGCTTGCCCAAGGCCACGCAGCTAGGTGATTATTAAGTGTCTGAGATCGGATTTGAACCCAGGTACTCCTGACTCCAGGGCCGGTGCTCTATCCACTATGCCACCTAGCCGCCCCTTTATTCTTACTTTCTTCCCATCTACCTTTATCCTGTGATCAGAATCATATTTTGGCTATATTTAGACTATCTTATAGTCCTGTCACTTTTCAGCTCAAATATTTAATGCTTTCTTTCTGATTGCAGAGTAAAATTCAGACTCCTCTCCCTGACTTTCCAGACCCTCTCATAACCTGGTACCACTCTACCTTTCCAGACATACCTCCTTACTTTGGTGTTAAGTCATGGTCAAATCTTTATTAACCCATTTTGGGATTTTCTTTCCGAAGAGAGTAGAATGGGGGTGGCTAGGTGGCATAGTGGATAGAGCACCGGCCCTGGAGTCAGGAGTACCTGGGTTCAAATCCTACCTCAGACACTTAATAATCACCTAGCTGCGTGGCCTTGGGCAAGCCACTTAACCCCGTTTGCCTTGCAAAACCTAAAAAAAACAAAAACAAAAACAAAGAGAGTAGTAGAATGGTTTGCTATTGTTTTTCTCTAGCTCATTTTCCAGATGAGGAAACTGAGGCAACAAGGTGAAGTGACTTGCCCAGAGTCACATAGCTAGTAAGTGTCTAAGGCTGAATTTGAACTCGGGAAAACGAGTCTTCCTGACTCTAAGGCAAACACTCTTATCCACTGCAACGCCACCTTGTTGCCTTCCATATACTCTATGGGTCAGCCAAACTAGTCTACTCTGTCCTTCAGATTGCCCAGTGCTTTCCCACCTCCATGCCCTTACTTACATTTTTTTAACACAATGTCCTCCTCCTTTTTACTCCCTGTTCCACCCTTTATAGCCTGACTTAGATGGTAAATCTTCCATGAAGCTTTCCAATAGCTCCCCCTCAATTGGATCTTTTGAACCTTTCTCCTTAGACCTCACTTATGCCTGTTTTTCAGGTCTTTAATGTATTATGGAATATCATGCATTATGATATACATCATATATATCTTTGTCTAAAATTTCTATTGAGCTATAAATACCTTAAGTGCAGGGAAGTTGTTTGATCTCAACTTTGCATAACTCCCACAGTCTAGGACATTATTTATTTATTTTTTTTTTTTGCAAGGCAAACGGGGTTAAGTGGCTTGCCCAAGGCCACGCAGCTAGGTGATTATTAAGTGTCTGAGGTAGGATTTGCACTCAGGTCCTCCTGACTCCAGGGCCGGTGCTCTATCCACTACGCCACCTAGCTGCCCCAGGACAGTATTTATATGGCACATAGCAGGCAAATTCTGATCAATCAAATGGAATTTATTGATTGGATTCTATCCAGCTGAGAGGCCCAGAGGATGGACATCTTTGTGAGTTCTAATCTTATCTCAAACTCTTTTTAAATGTTTTTTAAATTTTACATTCTCCCCCCCCCCCCGCCATCTTGCTTCCCTTACATTGTTTCCATGCTATACATTTGATCTCAAACTCTTAATTACTGTGTGACACTGGCCAAGTCACTTAACCCTGTTTGCCTCAGTTCCTCATCTATAAAATGAACTGGAGAAGGAAATGGCAAACTATTCTGGTATAACCCCAAATGGGGTCACAAAGAGTTAAATGTGACTGGAGCAACTGAACAACAAAACCTACCTAATGGGAGAACTGGGAGAAAAGAACTTTGTAAACTCAGTTTTTACCATTATTATCAATTCCTTTTGTTTTTACATCACCTTCATTTCCATATGTAGCAATTACTCTGACTTCACTTTCCCAGTACAAGGCTGGTTGCATATCCTCCTCAGGGTTCTAGGGGGTATCTTTAAAGTGTTGGTGTATGATTTTCTAATACAATCTGCTCAAGCTCCCATGCCTGTTTGCTTTCCTCACTGTTATCCACCAGTTCCATTTCACCAATAGATATCAATTAGCTTTTACAAAGGTATATACTATATAGCTATAGTAAGAATAAACATTTCCCTCCCCTTCTCGCCCACTACCTTAGGCGCACACTCTTCCCCTATACCACCTTGATCTCTGGGGAGAGTGGGCTCAGACTTAGCACAATTTCTATATAGTAGTGGTCCCAACACATTCATATACAAATGATCCTTATGTGGCATTGCTGTGGAATGAGTCACTACTCAGCTACCAAAGGGCTTTGTTCTTTTCTTTCCAGTAACTCTAGTCACAAAATCAAGCATGGGTTCTGTTCCCATGCTTCCTAGCATTCTCTCTTTTGACCTTTCAAAGCTCACATGGTCATACCCAGCTCCACTCTCTTTCACCTAAATCGGGAAATATTCACAATAGCAGTAGAAGCAACACACACTTACAGGCCACATCATGGAGACTTTGGTGGGGAGGTAAAGGTTTGACTTCTCTCTCTGCATCTAAAACTTACTTAATTGCCTGCTCATTTGAAAAAGTCTGCTGAAATAAATGAGTAACTTTTGAATGTACCCCAGTTCCAGCTCCATAGCTATTTTTTTTGCAAGGCAGTGGATGGTTAGGTGACTTGCCCAGGGTCACACAGATAGGTAATTATTAAGTGTTTGATGTCCCATTTGAACTCAGATCCTCCTGACTCAGGGATCAGTGCTCTATCCATTGTTCCACCTAGCTGCCCCCCAGCTCCATAGCTAATTAACAAGACTTTTCTTTATCACATGGTTAATAGAGCAGAACCAATTACAGAATGTCTATGCATTCTCCAAAGTCTTTATGGATATTACATCAACCAAGCACTTTGTCCTAAAGGCTGAACTCATTGTGATACAATGGATAGAAAATAGTATCTGTAATCAGGAAGATATGAGTTCAAATCAGACTTTTACAAGCTAGTGAACCTGGATAAGTCACCTGATATCTGTCTTCATTTCCTGATCTGTAAAATGAAGATTACAGCATCTATGTCCTAGGCTTTTTTTGAGGATACAATGAGAAATTAATTGTAAAATACATTATTAAAAATGAAAGGGTTGGGGTGGCTACGTGGCGCAGTGGATAGAGCACCAGCCCTGGAGTCAAGAGTACCTGAGTTCAAATCCAGCCTCAGACACTTCATAATTACCTATCTGTGTGGCCTTGGGCAAGCCACTTAACCCCACTGCCTTGCAAAAAGGAAAAAAAAAACTAAAAAAACCCCTAAAAATGAAAGGGTTTTATAAATATTAGCTATTATTACTCATGTATGTTCTTTCTCCCTCTCCTACCCAGAGAGCTATCCCATGTATAAAGAATTAGAGAAAGAAGAAAAAATCAGTTCAGCAAAACTAATCAACACATAAATTAATCTACTCACTGTTCTTTACCTGTAGTTGCCCACATCTGCAAAGAAGGTACATTGGTTCATTTCTCCTTGAGGATTAAACTTAGTCAGCATAACCCCAAAGTTTGCATTAGAATCTATAAACCTCTATAGAAAGACAGGTTATCTTTTACTGTTCAGTTGGATTTTGGAGTTTTCTCTGTAGCAAATTGACTTGATTAATCACAAATTCAATCTCTATTAGAATGTATCTACCTTGAAAGCATGAACTCTTTCTGTCTTTCTTTGCATACTCAGCACCTACTATCAAGCTTAGAACATAGTATGCACGTACTGAATGCTTATTGACTGGCCTTGAAATACAAGAACATCTGGGTTCAAGTCTACCTGTGGTATGCACTGATTGGTGACTATCAAGTCACTGAGGAACTGAGAAACCCAAGCAACTTTTTAGGACCTTTAAGTTTGAGAGGGATGCTGACCTGCATTGGTAGGAAGAATTCCCCCTGCCAATGAAATCACAGGTTCAGCCCCTGTCATCTAATTATATTTAAAAGCATCCTCCCCACTCCCAGGATCCTGTACCCATCGAGCACAGGGCCCTAAATGGTCTGCTCTACCTCTGATTTATACCAACTCTGCTGTCTGCTCCCCTGGTAATGATTTTTCCTGTGAAAATTTTGCCTTCGATAATCTGAGTAAGGTTGGCTTCCTGGGTCAGATGAGACATGAGACCCAAACAATTCATTGACTCATGGCAGGCCAGAGGCATTCCTAAGGAACATGAGAAGAAGAGAGATGTCCCCAGTGGCAAGATGCCTGGGCTCAGACAAGACCACACCATGGAATTGAGCAGCTGGGCCTGCCATCAGAGAGATACCCAATTTTAAAGGCACTCAAGTTATTGCAAAGAGGGAAACTTCCTACAGAAGAAAAACAATCACAAACAGCATGAATACCATAAAGAGATATCTGAGACAGCACATGTCTCCTTTCTCAAGTCTAAAAAGTCTATATGAAAATGAGTTTTACATGCACTGAAAGCTCAGAAGACCCCAGATTCAGAACTTGAAGGGGCCTCAGTGGCCATGTAGTCTGTAACATCCTCGTTTTATAGGGGAGGAAGCTGATGCTCACAGAATGTAAGCCCAGGGTTCCACAGCTAGGAAATGAACATTACAGTTGGACTTTGTGCCTGTGCCCTGAATCCTTGAAGACAATCCTTGAAAAGAGAACGAGAGGAGACACTCAGCTGATCAAGATTCAGAGAATACAACATCCTGCTGGGATTCTTATTTGTTGACTCTAATCAGTATTTGACTTAATAGAATGAAATGAAGGCTTCAAGGTCCTACTTCTCCAATGTGTCTCATATATATATATATATATATATATATATATATATATATATATATATATATATATATGTTAAGATCAGATTTGTAAAGTGCCATAAAATTATCTGTTATTGTCACTGTGGTAACAATCAATCAGGGCAGTCAGGTGGTATGGTGGCTAGGGTACTGAGCTTGGATTCAGGAGGACCTAAGTACAGATCTGGCCTCACTTAATAGTCATGTGACCCTGGGCAAATCACTTTTCCCTGTTTGCCTCCATATCCTCATTTGTAAAATGAGTTGGAGAAGGAAATGACAATTCACTCCAGTATCTCTGCCAGGAAAACCCCCAGTGGGGTCATGGAGAATCAGATATGACTGAAAAATGACTGAACAATAGCAACAAATGATCAATCATCATTCAAGTAATAAGAACTTTTATTAATCTCCTAAGTACAAAGCACTTGGCTAAGTGCTGAGGCTACAGAGAAAGAGTGAAAGCAGTACTTGGCCCCAAGGTGCTTATATTCAAATAAATATAATCAAAATTGATTTCTTGCAAATTTAATAATTATTTTAAATGCCACTCTGATGAAAATCATATGTGATTTCTGAATAGATGTAATTGCAAAGATGAGTTTGTTTTATGAAACTCTAATTATCAGAAGTAAGGCTTTATGGGAGCCAGATGTTTACTCAAGGGATTGGCTACAGTCCATGAGGATGGCCTGTTCCAAGTCCAGATAGAAGAGGGATTCCCTATACATGGTCAAGTTCTCCAGGAGTTCTCTGTGGATAGACTTTGTGCTAATTGGAACACTTCAGACCCCCTTCTGAGCTATCCACAGCATAACAATCCACATAACTAGGAAAGAAACCCAATGGATGACTAGGGAATTGTCCTTTGGGTTCATCCTTCAAGATGCTCCTTTGACAGACACTACAAGACAACAATGATCCAGAAATAGAATTAAACAGAAGAAGAGCAACTTGATCATCAGGAAGGAGATCACCCCTTTGGATGATTCCCAAGCTGCTTTCTACCACCATAGTACAGCTTTTAAACTTCAATGGTCCCTTGGATTTACAAAGAGGAACAGTGGGGAATCTTAGAACATTATGATCTCAGAATAAAAACTGCAAGGGATTTAAGGGGCTGTGCATAACAGAATAGTATTATGGATCAATGGAAAGAGTACTGACTCTGGACCTAGGGGGCCTGGATTCTAATCCAGTCTCTGTTGCTTATAACTTGTGCCACCTTGGTAGACTAGATGGTCCCTGAGGGCCCTTTCAGCTCTAGATATAGGATTCTGTGATAGACAGTGATTTTACCTCTCTGAGCCTTAGTTTCCTGAAACTGAAATTTCCTGGAAAATGAGAGACTTGGCCTAGGTGACCTCTGAAGTCCTTTCTAGTTCTAAATATTATATAATTACTTTAAGTATACATGAATTCATTTGTGTAGGACATTCCAGTGACCTAGATCAAAATGCCTTAATATGCCTCCATGCCTCCAGTGGAAACTGCATTGCTATGAACAAAAGCTTGGTGACTTGGCTTCTAGGACATTTTATCTCCTAATATGGGATTCAGCTTTCAGCCTTCTCCTCTTATAAAACGAGGGAAACAAACCTGATGACTTCTGAGGTCTCTTTTAGCTCAAAATCTACAAGTCTGTGATTCTCTCAAGTTGCCTAGGCAACTGAATAGTAACTCATACTTTGAGAGTGCTTTAGGGTTCACAAAGATCATTATATCCATGGTATCAGAAATAGGGTCATGATATTTTTGTTTTCCTGATATGATTCCTTCCATGTTGGAAGAAGCCTCCTTTGGGGCATTAGTTACAGCTAACTTCTAAGTTACATCTTTCTGTGCCCCAGTCCTTGTAAATGATCAAAGATTAGATCCCCCAGGTCAGTGACTAACATATCCAAGCCCCTGCTCCCTATCCCTGAAATACAGCACATTGAACCTAACATGAGTATGGGTTTCTGTAGACTGTGGGAATGAGTGAGAAATGGTTCGTGCCCAGAAGACCATTTGCCACCATGGTACCATGGAGAAAACAGTGGATTTGGGGTTAGAGGGTCCAATTTCCAAATCCTCTCTGAGTACTCATATGACCTGTTCATGCTTCCAGAACTTGGTTTCATCATCTATAAAAATGGAGGGTTTGGATTAGATGATCCTTAAGGTCCTTTTCAGCTCTGAATGGATGACCTCATTCATCAATTATTTCTTCTCCATACCCAGGCTTGTCACTTAATATACAGAGCTAACTACTTACTGACTTGCATTCTAAATGGTAATAATGTGGGTTTTCTTGCCAAGGCTCAAAACAACCCTGTGAGGTGTGTGCTATTATTATTCTCATATTTGAGAGGAGGAAACTGAGATACAGAGATGCTAAGTGATTCACTCAGAGAATTAAAGTGACTTTTCCAGAGTCACACAGGTAGGAAGTACGTGAGATGGGAGCCGAGCCTAGGGCTTCCTAATTCCACGGTTCAAGTCATGACATCATACAGCCATTCCCCAGGGGGATCATTCCTCGGATTCTAGACCAGAGCAGGTTGGAAGCACAGCCTTTGAGATCTTGGGGTCACCTTTTTGCCATGAAGGGGAGTTGGAAGAGGATTGGAATAGAGCATCTTGCTCCAACAGTCAACTAGATATTCAGGCCCATTTGTAAGTAGCAGCGCACTGCAGGTGGCCATTTGACAATACATCTTTACTGCCTATGGTGCCATAGCCTGCATGTGTTATTCATCTTCAAAATGCAAGCCCCTCACTGAATTCCAATGACTTGGTTAAAGCCAAAGGCCACACGAAGGAGAAGAAGGGGCTAATTCTCCTTTCTGCATGGTTCTAGCAAGGCCGGCTTTATATAGAGGCAAGACCAGGAGGCTTCTGGGAAGACTCTTGGCTGCTAATGGAACTGCATTCTTAGAGCATAATCCCTTCAGCTTCATTTGATCGACTAGCATTAGTGTTGGAGAGGTAGTGTTGCATGATGGATAGAGAGCTGACCCCAAAGACCTGGGTGCTCTAATAGAGTTTCCTCACCCCAGAGTTCCTCATGCCAATGAAATCCCAGGTCCAATCTCTATACCTATTATTATTATTGTTGATGCTAAAATGAGTTTCTAAGGGAAAAACTTTGCCAATAGTTGTGATGATGAAGCTTGGAAATTTCTAGAACTCTCATGGGTCTAAAATCCTTTCACTCCATGACTTTACTTTTTTTCCACTAAATAACAGGTGGCACAGTGGATAGAGCACCAGAGTGCCAGGTCGAGAGTCAAGAAGATCCAAGTTCAAATCTGTCTTCAGACACTGTGACATGGACAAGTTACTTCATCCTGTTTGCTTCACTTTCCTCATCTGTAAAATAGGCTGGAGAAGGAAGTGTCAAACCATACAGCATCTATACCAAGAAAACCCCAAATGGGGTCACAATGAGTTGGACATGATTGAAACAACTCAGCCACAAAATGATAGCTCACATTGCTACAGTGCTTTAGAATTTTTGACATGTCTTAAATACATTATCTCATTTGACCTTCATGACAACCCTATCAGAGAAGGTGCTATTAAAAATCCCCATTTTACAGATGGGGAGATTGAAGCTAACAGAAGTTAAGTGACTACCCTGTAGTCACACAGCCACTGTTGATCTGAGGCAGGATTCAGACTGGGAGCTTTCTGATGCCAGGTCCAGCATTTTACTCACTACCCCATGGAAGAGCACTCAACAAACTTTGGAAGTATACAACAGAATTCTGTTCCTCAAGGAAGACTGGTGGACTACAAGTTTAAAGGGGAAGGAATAAGTCAATATAGACTTTTGTGACTTCTTATTGAATTTGTCACAGAACCAATAGGAATATCTGGATAGGATGTTTGGGAGAGCAGAGTTGTTATACATGAATTGGTTTGGTCAAGTCCTGACTGAACTAACTGGCCTCCAGGTCCCTTCCAAGTCTAAGATTCTGCAATTGCCAATGAATCCTTGGCCATCAGGTGGAACACAAACTTCTCCCTCCTCCCCCCTTCAATCAGTAAGAGTTAGAGGATAAAGAAACAACAACCTCCTCTCATTTTTTTCTCTTGTCATTTTGATGAATAGCACTCCTTGTGCATCCTGGGCTTTATTGTTTTCCAAAGAACATTTCCATTCATTCTTTTCTTAGATTCTTACAACAGTGCTGTGAGGTAGGCATCTCTATTCTCAATTAACTGATAAGAAAACTGTGACCTAAAGAAAGGAAGTGACTTGCCAAAGTCCATACAGAATGTGAATGGCAGAATCCAATATGGTGCTCTTTGCACACCCTCTTGTGCCAAATGACTTCAGCATCTGCTTGTAGATTGGAGTCAGTCCTCCTCCCTGAAATCTTTGAGAGGAGAGCACTCAGCAGAATAATTATGTTGTTGGATGAAAAGGGGCAGGAGGGAGTCAGTCCTTGTCCCCTTCCAACCATGCTTGGTAGTTCTCCAATTTTTCCTTCTGTGGGGCTACTTTGGTGGGACAAGATACTATTAACCATGTCCCGACTTTCCTCGTAGGAAGAAATGGGGAATATGGCACTGTTCAGGATGCTGTGCCAGTCAGGGGATGACAGTCACCTCATGATCACTAGAACTTTACAATGAAGGGACCTAGGGATTCTAAAAGAAGGAGGTAAGGAGACAGAGCCTTCTAGGTATGGAAAATCACATGAACACTTCAAATCATCCTGAAATATTGTGAGACTTGGTGGTAGAAGCAACCTCAGAGATCTTCGAGTGCAACTCTCATTTTACAAATGAAGAGACTGAAGTTGAGAAAGTCAGAGATTTGCCCAATGTCATAAGTGAGGTAAGCATCAGAGACAGAATGTGAACTCAGCTCTTCTGCTTCCAGAATGAGAACTCTCTCCACTGGACCACACTGCCATCCAGTCTACATTAAGATCAGCCCTGATCATTATGAAGCTCTCCTTTCATCCAATATCCCATCGCTTACTTTTCTATCCCATCTTTTCATTTACCCACATTCCAGAATCACATGACCATTTTGACCATCATTTTTATACCCTGTTTCCACAATTCCCCTTTCTCATAGACTTCTAAAATGGTCCGTGTACCCTTGGATTCTTTTCTATATCTAGTCCTTTTGTCATTCTTTCTGTCTCACTTTGGGACTCTGTATAAAACTAACGTAACTTATAATTATGATATACCCCATGAAACATCTATATTGAGATTAAATCTGTTGAACTGGAGTGCAAAGGGACAGGATAAGGGCAGATCACATTCCAGGAGACAAGAGATGGGGTTGACTTCCCCACTGAAGTGGAGAGCCAAGGAGGCAACTGAAGGAGTAGAGAGGATTTATGTCTCTGTGGCCAAGTTGGTGAGGGGAACCTCTCCAAATCCCCTCCACCCAGCACCCCAGCTATCATAGAACAGGAAAACATAAGAAATGTCTGGTTGCTTGTGTGTTATTGAGTTGCATCTCAATGTCTTGTTGGGAAGTGTTGTTGAGTGTGGCCAGAGGGTAGGCTCAAATCTCTACCCTCTCCATGGAGAGTGTGAGCTCCATTCCAACTGTTTATTATGCCAAATAGGTGAAGAAATAACTGCCCTTGGCATTAGGGGCAAACTAAACATCATCTAGTCACTCAAAACCTTCCTTCCAGTCTGACCCAGCATCAACTAGAATGCATTTCCACCAGTAGAATATAAAGCCATGGTGTGGCCAGAAAGGGATGTGGCCAGCTAATCAGCCCACTAATTTGCTTCCTTGAGTTTTCTTGCTATCTTAATGAAACTGTATTTTTTATTCTCCACACAGCAGACATACTGTTTTCTAAACTATGCCACCAAATTTAATTGATATTGATCTGGGCTAGAAAATGATTGGATTAATTTGTTCAATCACAAATGAATGCATATATACAAAGTATTTTATTCCTACTAAGAGAAAAATATTAGGAAAGTTGCCTCCTGATATGATGGGGAAGCCCTTTGATTATTTTGGGTTTTCTCTTTGCATCCTCATCTCCTAGCAAAGTGCCTGGAAAATCTTAGGCACTTATAAATACCTGTTTAATGAATGGATGACCATGACAAACACCCAAACACCATAACAAACACAAACTAGGCAAATAGTTTCTTTGTCTGGTTTAACAAAGAGAGTACCATGTATTCAAATAATACCTAAATATAAGTCTTGACTTAACACTATTCCTAGAATCCTTAAGTAGGGAACCTTGGTGGTACAGTGGATAGAGCACTGGGCCTGGAATCAGGAAAATCTGAATTAAAATCTGACTTCAGTCATTTACTTCCTGTGTGATCGTGAGTAAATCACTTAACTTTGGCTCAGTTTTTTTTATCTGTAAAATGAGCAGGAGAGGAAATGGCAAACCACTCCAGTATCTGTCAAAAAACCCTCAAATGAGGTCATGAAGAGTTGAACTTGACTGAAAACAATTGAACCACGAGATGAAAACTTCAAGATAGTTATTATGTCTTCTCTTTGAAACCTCTCCATTTCTTTCATCTGATCCTCTGGCTGAATCTTCAGTCCCTTTTTTATTCCTGCCCTCTTCATATCTCTCCCGTCCCTTATGTTTGCTTTTCCAGTTTTCTTTTAAAAATTCCATCTTGGTAGGTATGGCCCAAATGTTCTAGTCTCTTGAGATATTTTTGGATTCTGACTCTGATATCCATTGTATTAATTAACTACGCCACTCAATTTTGTGATACCTGTAGACTGGGTAAGAAGTCACTATAGTGGCTATAATCAGTGTTCCTTTGCTTTAAACTTTGAGATCATGTGATTTTCATGGGGCTTCTGATTGTGAGTTTGATCCTAGTGTCACCACTGTGGAGAACCCATCTCCCTCAATCTCTCTCCATGAATGGGCCAGCATGTATTACAAATTCAGGTGGAGGAACCAAGGAGTTCTAATATTAAGAATTGGTCACCCTTACTCAGAGATACTCCTACCAGCCCAAGGGCTAACAAAGTACTCACAGTTGTTTCCTAGTTTAGTCTCTTTAAAAACTTGGGTAGAATCATTCAAACACCCCCCCCCCCCAAGAGTAAGCATCAGGTATACTACAAGCTACCTCACTGTTGTCTTTTTTCTAAATCAGTTTGGGTAGGGTCATAGGACCCAGTGATATGAGGTGAGAGCCATGACTGGGGAGGTACAAACAGTATAGTCAGAATTTAGACTGTGTGAACCTAATGAAGGTAGCACCCACAGGCCTCCTGCAGGAAGATAGAAGTACTGATACCCATGCCCCCTGTAGAAAGACAAGTACTGACAACCCCGCCTCTTGTGGGGAGGCAGAGGTACTGACTGCCTCACCCAGTGGTTTTTCTGGTGGTTAAAATCAGGATCAGCAATAATCCATATCTTCTATATGCATTCGTGAAAAGTATCATCTTAGACTATGAAAAATGAGCCTATATAATAAAGTCTACAAATATTCCACTGTGACATACTGAGAAATAGCAGCAGGCAGATGCTCATTGTATGTGCTCTATCCAGTTTGTGAGGGATTGTGAAATCTGAGATGAGACATAACTGGCTATTCGAGACTAAAATACAAACATTCAGCTGTTTTGACTATGAAAATGACTGGAATCATCAAGAAATTACATATGTGATACAGATCAGTGAGCAAATATTAATATTTATTTTATCATTATATTTTCTTGCTTTTCAGGATGTCAGCGGAGGCTCTGCCTCCTGTGTCTTCCCCAACCACACATCCTGGTGGGGTTATAATTTAGGGACCTCAGACACCATCAAGTCTAAGCCTCTCATTTGACAGAGGAGAACCAGAGAAGAGAAGGGACTTGTCTAAGTTCACTCAATATGGTAAGGATCAGAGGCAAGATCCTCTGACTTCCAAGGCAGTACTCTTTCCACTATAAAAAAATGAATAAAGCATGAACTCTCCCTGTTTCTTCAGAGAGGTAGGATAGTACACTGGAGTCAGAGGACTTAGATTCAAATCCAACCTCTAACATGCTGTTTATGACCATAGGCAAGTGTCTTCCCCTCTCTAGACCTCAGTTTCTTCTGTCAATTCTGAGTCCCATGAACCCTGAGAATGACTTACTGTCATACCAACAATTCTGACAACCTTACCTTCAGTGCTCACCTCCTATCCTCATCATACTCCTCAGGTTTGGGGCCCCATCCAAGTGGGAGTCTGCAAAGACAATCCTGTGTTGATAACTTAAGATACTCCAGCCATGATGCCTGCTAATGAAGCTCTAGGCCTGTAAATGATCTAAATGTGGTGAAGAGGAGAAATCAGGTCTTCACTTCAGTAAAGGGTAGGCAGGAGATAATTTTTATTACATACTAAAGGAGTGCTCAAGGAAAGGGCAGTTAATATGGTAGTTTTATGAACATGTGCATCATTAAAAATTGTAATTAAATGAGCTCCCTGAGCACCAATAATGAAGCCTAATGAAGTCTTTTTGAAGAGTGTTCAACTCAAATCGCACATAGCAGAAAAATGGAGAGACCAAGGGATCAATGGCAGGCATTGTCCACTGATTGTCTAAGGGAAAGAGGGTGCCAGGGGTTAGCTCTGTTAATGAGTCAGCACCTTTCTTCTGTCCAACCTCAGTCTGAAATGTAGTTAAGCTAGTATCCATCTGCTTTCAGAGCAGAAGAGGAAAAAAGTGAGTAATGATAAAAAAGGTGAAGAATTATTAGGAAGGGCAGCAAAGAGGAAACAGACTTGAAATTGTTCAATTTTCAGTTGAAAAGAATGAAAGGATAAAGACTAAATCTGTGATTTCATTGTAATATGCAACTTTCTAATAAGGAATTCCCCCTTATAAATTCAGATTGGCACCCTCCAGTCTTAGCTACCTGGGAACATTAAGAAGTTAAATGCTTTGCTTAGGATCACACAGTCAGTATTCTATCAGAGGGGGTACCTGATAGTCCTGGATCTGACCCATTACACTACACTCAATCCGTTACACACATATAACACCATTACACCCTCCTAGACAGAACATAGTCCAAATTATATTCAAGTTCCTGGTCAACATAATGACCGACTATAATTCCAAACAACTCAGAATGAAATATGCTGCCTAAAATACCTGATGGAGAAGTGATTGGCTCACAGTGTCTGTTGAGGTTTAGGTTTCTGTTTGCTTTTGCTTTCTTTTGTTTTGTTTTGTTTTGTTTTTGGACATGTTCAATGGAGAAATTTGTTTTATTTGACTTTACATGTTTGTAATGGGTTTTGTTTTTCTTACTTTCTCAATGGGGGCAAGAAAGGGGTGGATGAGATAGAATTTGGACCTAAAAATAAAATAAAATTGAATTAAAAGAAAATAAGCAAAGCACTGTTTTAAAAAAGTACATCAGAGTATTACTCCCCCCGCCCCATGGTATCTCAGAGCCAAGTGGAAGGTTGTCAGACTCTACCCTGAGCATTTATCCCACATTTCCTCTGATGAGGGCCCTAATGTTTCTGAGTAAACAGGAGTGCTAGGGCCTGAGCCAACCCTGATAGAATGGTCCTTATTTAATAAAGCCCAAGACAGATGGACTTAGCATTGGTTTGATTGGTATTAAATAAGGACTCAGCAGGCCTAGGTGTTGCAAGATGGTCTAATTCACATTATTAAAAAAATGGCTCCCAATTTACAAAAGGTATTATAACTCCTTCTCTTCCTGCTACTATGCAGCCTTATTCTTAGGGTTTATGTGGCTTCTGCCCTTGGAATCCTGTGGTGAGTCCCACACAGGTGAGGACTGTCAAAGCAAAAATGTGTCAAGAGACCTACATCATGAAGATGACCACAAATAAGTGCTGCTCCTCACCTCCACTCAAGATTTGCTTTTAGAATTTTGATGGTTGGGCTTTTGGGAGAGCAAGGGAAAGGATGAACTCATTAAATTCTCTTATATTAAAAAGATTGACAGGTGCAAGGGGGAATTGAACTACTTAGTCCCAGATTGGAGTGTAGGGACATAAGGATGATGACTCAGGCAGTGGTTATAGAACTTCTGGGTTCCATGCTAAGATAGAGAGCCCCCCCCCAATGAAAATATCCCTCCCTTCAAAGGGCCTTCATTCTACATTGTTGTTATGTCTAATTGCAGATGTAGTAAACATCACCATTATCACCCACTCAGCTTAGCACAAAGCTCAGACTAAGTGATAACTACAGGTAGGAAGTCCAGGGATGTAGTTGGGAGAATGGGCCAGGAGAAAAATCTCATCTCTGGCTCTAGCTTTGGCCTGCCTGCTAGGGCATCAGGACTAAGGTTTAAGGGGAATGGCAATCAGAGAGTCAGAGGTGAAGTGTGAGTGATGAACCCTTGGCATGACTTCTCTAGCTCTGCAATCACTGAAAGTACTCATTGAAAGCTGGCCTGATGAAGCATGGTATAGTAGAGATAACTCAAAATTTAAAGTCAGAAGACCAGGTTCTAATACCACTATTACTTAATTTCTTTGGACATCAATGTCTTTATATATAAAATAAGAGGGATTTGTCCTCTTCAACTATAAGTCCTGTAAGTATCCTTTATAGCGGGGGGGGGTATGTTAAGTTATAACTATATCCAGAGGGCCCCCCCATACTACAAAGGGTAGGGGAAAGACAAGAAGGATGAATTCATTAAATGACTCTATTTTTTTTTCTATTTTACTTCACGTTTTTTCAGAGAGGGGATTAAGAAAACAAAAAAAATCCACATTAACTGACTCATAGCTTTGCTTATTAATATATTTGCTGTTAATTTTCTTTTCATAATTGTCTTTCATAGCTCTCATCTCTTTTCCCAATTTTTCTTTTACCACTCTTATTTGATTTTTTTACTCCTTTTAAAATCTTTCTTTAGCTCTTCTAGGAATTCTTATTGGTCCTGTTTCCAATCTACATTTCCCTGTGAGTCTTTACTTGTAGATATTGTAAAGTCATTGTCTTCTGAGTTTGTGTCTTGACCTTCCCTGTCACCAGAGTAGCCTTTTATGGTTAGGTTCCTTTTTTATTATTTTCTAATTTTCCAGCCTATTTCTTGACTTTTGAGTTTACATTAGAGTTGGGATCTGCCTGTCTTTTGTTTGGGGGGGGTCTGACCTAAGTTTCTATATTTTATATCCTTCTGTTGCTTTCACAGCTCAGTCTGGGAGCTTGGAAGTTTTCCATGAGAAGTTTGGTGGTTGCCATACTGGTACTCTTTGGTACTTGCTCCTTCATGACAGCTACAACTTTCTGCTATGGAACTGTGACCTAGAATTGGGCAATAGGCATGACAGCTGATATTGTGCACAGTGCTAGAACAGGGGTCCCTTGGGATCTTTTTCATCTCTCAGTGCTGCCCCTCCCCACAGTCCACATCTAGTGCTACTTCTGTCACACCAGCCTCAGCCTGCTGACTTCTCTTTGTCTTCCTCTGCTGCACTAGGCTAGAAAAATATCTTACTATGACTTTTTGTTGATTTTTTTACTCAGAGTTGGTTTGACATATTTTTAAAGTTTCTTGAGATGAGGTATATTGGGAAAGGTCAACAAAAATGCTGACTTTACCATCTTAACTCTGCCTCATATGAAGGCTCTTTAAAAACAAAATTAATACAACTATTGGTAATATGGTACACAACAGTACATCACATCTACATGTTTTGACAAGAAAGTGCAAACTGATGATAAAGCAGCATGTTAAAACTCTCAGCTATCTCATATGCATCAAATTAATGAAATTTTGACTTTCCTCAAATGTGACCTGGTATTTTATAATTCATACTAAACTGAAATTCACATTTTCAAACTCATTAATTAGGACCTAGATTTATGATTAAATTCATCTTAGTTACTGCCTTTTCCTCTTAGAAACCCTGTCTGTACATAGTCAGCACTTCAATGCTTTTTCATTCATTCATTCATTCATTCATTCATTCATTCAGAAAGATAAATTCAGAGGTCACATGAGGTTAAGTGATTTATACAAGGTCCCATAGAAAACTAAGCAGGCAGATCTTTAAAGGAATGTCACATGGAAGTGGAAGAATTAAGAGAAATGGGTAGAAGTTAGGGTGAGATAGATTTTTGACTAATTTTATAGAAGAACATCATAGCAATCAGAAATAAGACTAACTGACCTGATAAAATGTGAGTTTCCTGTTACTGGAAATGTTTGGCTGGTTGACCACTTATCAGGGGTGTTTGAACAGCGATTCCTATATGAGATCAAGGTTAACCTGGATGACTACCTATGTCTTTTCGAATTCTAGGATGAATTCCAAGTCAAGACTATATTTAAATATATAGATACGATTCCTTCTTTACGTTTGGGATGGGTACTTGTTCTGGTTGCTATTCACCAAGCATTTATCATTTTGTCCAATTGTGTGGTCTTATGTTAGGAACTAGTGCTACAAAGAAATAACAAAAAAGATCCCCTGCCCCTCAAGGGACTTGTGTTCTATTGGGAGGAAGCAACATGCCCCCAGAAAAAGAAATACAAAATATATACAAAGTCACTGAGTAATTCTTTGAATAAGGGATGGTACTTAAACTGAGACTTGAGTGAAGCAGAGCTGAGGAGTGAGTATATTCCAAACCTACTGTTGTCCTACCAAATAAATGACCCATCTACCTTGCTTCTGTCACCTCTATTGAAGCTATCCTCTGACATCTCATTGGAATATGGAGATGAAGAGTGACCAGGAGAGGACAGAAACAATCTATCTAAGGAAGAACTGAGAGGCTCATCGCTGGAAACTTGGGCAGCATATGCATTGTTTTGCCTATAAGCAACCAAGAAGCCAACAACTAGGGCATGGAGGGCTTCTGGTCCATATTTGCCAAGGGAGTGCCTAGCAAATGAAATTAGAAAGTTTTAAAGTTGTAAGGAAGTCCACTAGTTTTTTTTTTCCTAATGGAATCTCTGCATTGTAGATCATTTTAAATTGATTTTTATGACACCTCACTTTTAATTATACATCCTGCAGGAAATGAGTTAATGCAGAGAGTAAATGGATGAATTGTGATGATATTCCCACGAGTGGTTTTTATGCACTTAGGCAAAATTAAAACCAAACTCTCTACAGATTTTTCTTTTCATTTAGGTTGATTATAAATTAGATTTTTTTCCCTTGGAAGGTGGAGCTTAATAGTATGAAGAGCTACAGATAAAGAATAGAGGGCAGCACAGCAAAGAAGGAAAAGTACACTGAACTTGAAGTCTGAACATCTTAGAATAGGTTAGGTCTGGATCATAAGATTACACCTTTAGAGTTGGAAGGGACTGCAGAGGCCATCTAACCCATTCCCCTTTTTTTCCAGATGAGGAAGTGAAGCTCAGAGAGGCTAAGCAACCTTCTCAAGATCACATAACAGTAACAAAAGTAGGATTTGATTCTAGATCCTTTGACTCACTGCACCAAGTTGAGTTCTGAAATTTATTATGTGACCCTAGGCAAGTCACTTTCCCTTTCTGATTTTGTTTTCTCCTCAGAAAAATGAGAATAATTGATGTACACTACTCGTCCCCACCTCCAGGTTGTTATAGGGATCATAGGATCCTTACTCTAGACTAGAAGGGATCTCGAAGGTGATCAAGTTCAACCTTAGTTTACAAAGAAGGAAAGTGAGGTTACAGCCTTTTGTCAGTCAAAGTATAGAGATGAGCGTATTATATATTATACACATCATGCCAAAAGTACCTTTAGAGCTCTGGATGTGGAGAACCACCAACTGATCAATCCAGAACCGTTTATTAAGCACCTCCTATGACCCAATGGGTAACAAAAACAAAAATGAAATAGCTCCAGTCCTCAAGGAGTTCACAGTCTATATGGGGATAAAAACAGGATAGAGGGTGACAATTCAAAGGTGATAATCACATTTAATACAGTGCCTGTTACATAGTAGGTACTTAATCAGTGTTTATTGATTAGATTAACATTCGCTAACATTTAGGGCATTTTCATATTCACAAAACACTTCAACATTTTCTCATTTGATTTCACAATAATCCTGGGAAGTAGATGCTATTATTACTCCCCTTCCCCCCACTTTCCATTTTTCAGTTGAGGAAACTGAGTTCACAGAGGTTAAGTGAGGTGCACAGAATCATACATCCAGTAAATGAGGCAGGATTTGAAACTAACTCTTCCTAATTCCTAGTCAATCACTCAATATACAATGTCACCTTCCAGGTACATTAGAACAGTTCCAGGTATATTAGAAAATGTCCCCCAAAAGGTCTGGAGGCATTAAGAAAGAAGGTGGTAGACAAAGGCAACATGGGAGTTCCCATAAGCACTCTATACCTGTTTGTAGAGACATAACATACAGGGAAAAGAATCCTACCTTCTTGCCCACATCTCCATCCCATAAAATGTGCTTTTTTCTAAAACCCACAATAGTTTACTCTATCCCTGCCTTTATAAAAGAGGGAGCCATTGGCAGGGACAGAAAAGAAGCTTTAGAAATGCTAATGTTATAGATAGCACTTCAAGGGGACCCTCAAAGGGCCAAGACTTGGATGGCAATGGGAGAGATCATGTCATGTATGCTCAGGACTCAGAGACTCAAGAAATCCACCTAAGGATCCCTAAGGCTCTACTTCACCCCTCTACTTTCTTCTTTTTTATTTTTTTATTTTTTTTTTTTTAGATTTTTCAAGGTAATGGGGTTAAGTGGCTTGCCCAAGGCCACACGGCTAGGTAATTATGAAGTGTCTGAGGCCAGATTTGAACTCAGGTACTCTTGAGTCCAAGGCCAGTGCTCTTATCCACTGTGCCACCTAGCTGCCCCACCCCTCTACTTTCAACTGAGCTTTCTTTTATGATAGCCAGGCACTAAACTTGAAGTCAGGAAGATGGGAGTTCAAATGCATTCACAGATACAAACTAACTTTGTGACACTGGTCAAGTCACTTAATTGTTTCCTTGTCTCTAAAATGGGGATAATTGTTGTGCCTACCTCCCAGGGTTGTTGCGAGACTCAATAAATGTTATATAGGTGATCATGATCATGATTATGAGCATGCTCATGATTTGTTAGAATTAGAATGTGAGATCCTTGAGAGTAGGAACTGTCTTGATTTTTCTATTTGTTTTCTCAGTGTTTAGTATATATTAAACATCTAATCAATGCAATTTCATTCATCCACTAGAACAGAGCTGTTAGCAGCAGGTAATGTGATATAAAATGACATATTTGTAGAGTACGAAGGAATCTTAGAAACCATCTGAATTAACCTCCTCACTGTATAGATAAGGAAATTGATGGCCAGAGAGGCTAAGTGACCTGTCTTGTGCCAAAACTTCAGTATAAATCACAGCCAGGTTTGAATGAAAGTCTTCTGACACCAAGTCTACTGCACCACTCTGCCTTCTACTGTGTCAAGTAGTCTGAGTCTCTAGAAGAATCCTCAAAATGGTAGCCTATTCCAAAGTCTAACCTTCTGGTGAATGTGGAAATGCTACTATGTTTATAGCAAAACAATCACTTGACTTTACAGTCATAACTCTTATTTAGTTGCAAGAGGAAAGTTATGTGGTATGCCCAGATTCTTAAGAAAACATTATCATGGGGCAGTTAGGTGACTCAGTGGATAGAGTATCGGCCCTTGGACTCAAGAGAACATGAATTCAAAATCTGGCCTCAGATACATAATAATTGCCTAGCCGTGTGACCTTGGGCAAGTCACTTAACCCCACTGCCTTGCAAAAACCAAAAAAGAAAAAAAAAAGAAAATACTATCATGACTATAATGCAAAACTCAAGTACTGTGTTACTGTTGGAATGCTAAATCCTTCCTCCTTTGCTTGGATAATTCTTTCCCTCCTCATTTACAGAGGGCATGTGTAAAAAGAGATCTGCTTATGAAACTATGGGATAATCAGATTTCAAATGCAGAAGATGAAGACACTGAGTTCCAAAAATCTGGCGTCATACATGCTCAGGTGCTAAAATGATAATCATGACTCATACAATGAAGCAGCCTACCATATGGACCTAGAAATAGTGTTAGGTAAGATGAAGAGAAAAAGACCTACAGCATCTAAGTAACTTGACCCCTTCCCTACCTCCAGAGACAAAGCCTCATTAAGAGAAAGAGGTAAAGAAAACAAAGCCTCAATGAGAAAGACAAGAAAAAATAGATTACACCAAAGAGTAGTGAAGCACAAAGCTACAATATGGAGGAGCAAACTTGGACTCTGTCCTTCACTGTGAGTCATGTGGACTGAACAGGTCTGGGGGAAATTCTTCTCTTAGTGACACTAAGAACTTTCTCCATGGAGAAGCTGGGACTCAAATGGATGTTAGTGTTGACTGATCTCCCTAGAAACCCAAGACTGTTCTATAAATAGAAATAAATATATTGATCCATTGGGAAGGAAAAAACTTTCTTAACCAGGGATGGACTCAGATATAAGTCCTTTCAAAATTTTTGTCAGGTTAAATAAAATCTGTCCTATATTCCATGTCTTGTTCATCTAAAAGTTTGGGGATCTGAAGGCCCTTTGGAGGAGAGCAGGATGAGAATGAAACTCAGTTTACAGTTTCCTTAGTTTTAGGTGGTGGCGTGAACCATAAATTTTTTTGTGTCTGTGAGAGACAAGAGCCAGATCCTAATATTCTCAAGATTTTCCTGAGTGGAAACACAATCCAAACTTTATAGGAGCCCTGGAGCCTGGCACAAGGTAGGCATTTAATAAATGTTGATATATCAGTTGATTAAAGGTGACTTACCCACCTTGAGCTCAGATAAGTCTTCTTAGCAACCCTGTCCAAACTATGCCCATTGTAATGATTGTCAGTATCGAAGCTCTGACTTTTTGAGTTATTTTCATTCACCATGGTCAATATGGCCTCTGGAGTGACTGCCCTGAGAGAGACTGTAATGCTGAATTCATTTGACTCCCAACTGCCCTTCTCCTTTGTCTTCAGTCCATTCCACCCAATTCTATTGAATCTACATTTATCCAGGGTCTACAAGCTGCAGTGGTTGGAGAGCTGGCCTTGGGGCACAAAGAGTTGGTTGGTTTAAGTCCCTCCTGTGACATACATTGTGACCTCTCAGTGTTCTAAGCAACTCTCTAAGGCTTTAATTCGCTTACAAGGTGTCAATGTGCATTGGTAGAAGGAGTTTCCTCACAATGAAAGTTCAGGTCCAAAACCTATCTGACCCTATGCATGCGAGACCCTGTGCCCAGAGCTGTGGATATAAAGATGAAACAGGACACGGTGTCAGCCCTCAAGAAACCTATACTCTAGTGAGCAATATCAGGCACACATGAGAAACAAGTATAAGGAAACAGAATGTGCCAGAGTTCAAGAAGGGGTCCACACAGAGTATTCTAGGATAATGCAGATGAACACTTTCATCTGGAGCAATCAGGTAAGGCTGCATGGAGGAGGGAACCCTTACATTAAACTTTGAAAGAAGAAAAGGAATTCAATAGACAGAGAGAAGAATAACATGAACAAGAAGAGCTCATAACTTTTTTAGTACTTTTAGGGTCTAAAAAGCCCCTTACATACTTGATCTCATTGGAGTCTCCGAACAACTCTTTGATGGAGAAACTATTATCCTGATTTTACAGATGAAGAAACTGAGGCAGACAGAGGTTAAGTAACTTGCCAGATGTCATACATCTAGTAAGTACAATGTAGTAAGATTCAAGATCAGGTCTTTTTGACTTTAGATCCAGAACTACAGGCACTAGGCCACCCAGAGTCCCAACATAGTCAATAACCTGAAGGAATAATGGAGTTGGGAAAACCCAAGGCAGGTGGAGATTAGAGAACATTCTGCAGGTATCCCAGTCTGACTGCAAAAGAAAGTGTGCAAAGAAGTGCATTGTGAATAGGGTGAATTGGAGTCATATGGGAGACATATTGACTTATTTAGATAGTTTTTAATAAATTTAATTAATAAGGATGACAACAGCTAGCATTTCTATAGTATTTACAAAGCATTTTACATGTGCCATCACATTTGATCAGGCTTAAATGTCAGATCAACCATTTTATGTTTTATCTCAGAGGCAATAGGGAGCCATTGGGGAATCTACCTTATATTATGCTTGTTTGTATTCATGTTGAATCTCCCTGTTAGATTATAAACTCTTTGAGGGCAAGAATTACATTTTTTGTGTGTGTTATATTCTCAACAATGTCTTGCACAAAAGAAATATTTGTTGAGTGAATTGAGATTAATTTTGTGACTTTGGACAAGTTCTTTCACTTCCTTGAACCTCCATGTTTTTCACAGATAAAATGAGGGGTTGAATTCAATGGCCTCTGAGGTCCCTTTCAGCATTAGATGTAGGATCTTATATATGACCTTAAGCAAGTCGCTTCCCCTGCTTTGGCCCCAATTTTCTCCTCTGTAAAATGAGGGTAGTTGGACTCACTGGCATCTGAGGTGACTGCTTATTTTAGAGTCATGATCCATTTGGTTCCTCTGAGGTCTAGGACTGTGATCCTGTGATTTGCTATGACTTCAAGCTAACTAGGTCCTAATTAGATATTTCTTGAAACAAACTGAAAATAAAGCATCAAACAAGTGTTGGCATAAATATATTTCATTATCTTGTATTGCTTTCCAAATTGATTTCCAGGAAAAACATGACTTTTTTTCTGGATTCTCAGTTTCCCTAATCGTCCCATCTCTATACACCACATGTGACATTGTTATTCACCACTCAAAAGAACTGAACTCATTATTAGATTCATTTCTAATTATAGGTGGATGGAGGGGCTTTCTTTGTGTTCCAAATCCCAAGATTTAACCTGCAGACTTGTTTACCTGAGATTCTAATTTGAACCATGCTTTTTCCAGCACCTTTTAAAATAAAGAGAGCTTTAATACACTGCCTCATTTGCCCTCATAATAACCCTGTGGGGTAGGCACTTAAGGCCTGGCTAAGGCTTTTGTACTTTCTCTGAGAGACAAAGAGAACCTCTATGGCTTTCTACCTTGGATTATACTTATACTTGTGCCAATGATTATTATCTCCATTTGACAAATAGGAAAGTAACTTAGTCACAGTCATACAGCCAGAAGGTAGTAGAGCCATGTCTTGAATCCAGATCTTGAATCTATCCATGTCAGTCAAGTTAGGGGCAGAGCCAGTGGTATTGGAGGTATCCCACCCCCTTGCCTTCCTCTGGTCTTATGCTTCTCCACTGGCCCAAAACTCTAAGACCTTTTTTTAAAATTAAAAAACATTTTAATAGTTTACTTTTATATAACACTTTAACATCTACAAGTGTGTTACACACACTAACTTGTTTAATCCTCACAACAACCTCAGGAGTTAGATGCCATTATAATTCATATTTTACAGTTGAGAAAACTGAAAGCATAAAGAGGTTAAGTGTCTTCTCTAGAGTTGCACAGCCAAGCTGTTTGGCTCCTCATCACAATTTGATAAAATGGAAGCTACCATTTCTTTTCCTTCAGATGACCTGGAAGACCACTAGCCCTTAACATCTTGCCTTGCCTCTTTACCTTCCAATCTCCCAGGTACTGTCATTTGATCCACTCACGCAATCAAAGGATCCTTGGGCCTTGCCATCTTCCTTACACTGGCACCCTGAGAACTTCTAGGCCTTTCAATCTGTTCTGTAACTAAACTCATTTCTAAGTGCAGTTTCCTCTAGTTTGAATGTGAGTTCCTTGAGTACATGGTCTGTTTGGATACCCAATACTTAACATAATGCTTTGTACATGGTGTAAACTTAATAAATACTTTCATTATTGACTTTTGAAACCAAGGACATTGTTCTTTCTATTGCCCTCATGCTGCCTCAGAAGTCCTCAAGGTAGCATACAGGTGACCGTAGGTTCTTGAAGGCTCTGCTCCTGGAACACAAGAACTGACAAAATCTTATCTTGCTGAAAAGACTTCCAAGTACAACTACAATCCAAGGGTCAGCTTAGTTCAATATGCATACACAGAGAGGTCCATTATAGTAGGTTGGCCATTAGGTAACTGATTACTTCCTTGACAGCAATCTTGCCCTGTGTGAGTCCCTTTCCCCTTCTTTTCCTTCCCCTTTCTGACTTCCCTTGAAGTGTTGTCTTCTCCCATTAGAATGTAAGTTTCTTGAGGGCAGGGAGCATCTTTTATCTACTTCTATTTGTGTCTCCAGTAGCAGGTTTGGCATATAGTAAATGATTAATAGATGCTCTATTAATCTATTGATGATATCAATCTATAGAAAATCATGAAACAAAGAAGACTACAAAATGGCCTTCAGTACTATACAGCCTCTCTCTCTCTCTCTTTCTCCTTGAAGTCACAGTGGCAAAATAATGAAAAAGGCAAACAGAAGGTGCTAAGAATTAGAAGTTTTAGACAACCAATAAACTTTGATTTAATGATTGGCACTCTAAATGTGAGATGATTATTCAGCGATCAACTGTTCTCCTGGAGAATCATATCAGTGACATTTTTTCTATATATGAAACCTGAATTCCTAATTAGTACTGAGTAGTCATTAATGGTTCAATGTCACCTTGGGAGAAGGTCTCTAGTGGAGCCCCAGGGATCAATCCATCCTTTGCAATTTGCCATTGTATCAATGACTTGGATGTAGACAGAGGTAGCATCCCTATCAAACTTGCAAATGGCACCAAGCTTTGAAGAGAAAGTTGTCACTGAATGGCAGAGTCAAGATTTCAAAATATCTTGAAAGACTTGTTTATAAGCAGGTATTTTTATAATGTGAAAGGCTTGGTGAAAACAATACTCCAGCATAGAATTTTTCAAATAGAGTAAATTCTGTTATAACATGTAAATTATTATTTTATTGTAACTAAAACTGTACACGATGACTTTAGGTGTTGTGTAGTAGATAAGTAAGTGGGGTTTTTTTGTATTTCATCACCTAAAAGTAATATGACTTATGATTTGGAGTATTTAAGAATTCAGCTCTTGAAATTCCAAATTGTATTTACATTTTTTTTAGTATTAACTTATGGTTATCTTTCTCCTCCCTCAAAATACTCTCATAAAAAACTTTCAGAATCTAATAAGATGAAATACAATAGATCTTATGCTTTGTTTCAAGATGAATTTCACAAGTATAAGAGGAGGAGGCATGACTAAATAGAAGCTCCTCTGGTAAAATATCTGAGAGTTTTAGTGGATCATAAACTCAATTACTCATCAACAGATTTAGACCAGTCAAAAAGATGAATGCTATTTTAGGCAGTATCAAAAGCAGTATCATGTCTATTCACACCAGAAAGTTGATAATCCCAATGTCCTCTACATGGTTCAGATCACATCTGAACTGTTATGTTCTGCAGTGATGTGTAGTGGAGTCCATGATTGAGGAGGCACGAACAGTATCAGAATCAGGATTTGCACTGTATGAGCCTAATAGAGGTAGCTCACGCAGACCCCCTTCAGTGAGACAGATATATTAACTGTCTCACTTGGTTTTTCAGGTGGTTAAATAAAGATCAGCAATATTAAATATCTTATATCCATGTGAAATGTATCATCTAGACTATGGAAAATGAGCCTATATAATAAATGAGTCTACAAACATACACTGATGACATACAAAGAAATAGCAATATACATGCACTTATTGTATGTGCTCAAACCAGTTTGCAAGGGATTGTACAATCTGAGATGAGGCACAGCTTTACACTACCTCACTTTGTGTCTTTGCCCATGTTTGAGGCTAAAATAAGCAAATTCAGCTATTTTTATCTATGAAAATGACTGGACTCATATAGAAATTACATATATAATACAAAGGGGCAATGGTTAGAGCCTTAGAATCAAGAGGATCAGAGTTCAAATCCAGCCTCAGACATCTGACACTCACTAGCTGTGTAACCTTGGACAAGTCACTTCACCCTGATTGCCTCACATCCAGGGCCATCTCCAGTCATCCCGATTCCTATCTGACCACTGGACCCAGCTGGCTCTGGAGGAGAAAGTGAGACTATAGACTTAGCACAGCCCGCCTCACTCAAATCTAATTCACATGCTTGTCATGGCATTCCCCTCCCTGATGCTGTGGGCTTCTTCGAAAATGAAGGACAAACATAATCATCATCATTATCATCATCATCATCATCATCATCTAACACAGATCAGTGAGCAAGTTTAATTATTTTATTTTATCTTTATTTTTTTTTTACTTTTCTTTATATCCTCTGCCTCCCCTGACCCCATGTCCCTGATGCTCAGGGTTGGCAGCCACATTTTAAGAAGGAAAGTGAGAAGGTGGTTGCAGACACTGGGGAATGCATCAGCCTCCAGGTCAAGACTTAACTTCCTTAGTTCACAACCCCTTCATTTTACAAAATGGGAAACTTTGGTCCAGAAAAGGACTTGCTAAATAGGAACATAAATCTAGAGATAAGAGGGACCTCAGAAGCCATTCAAATTGCTTGTTTTACTTATTAGGAAGTGAAAATCTAAAGAGCACACAATCACTCGTCCAAAATCACATAGTGATATTGTCTCTCCTGTTAAATTATAAGCTCCCTGAGGACAGGAATTGTTTCCATTTTATCTTTTCTCCCTGATGTGTAGTACATAGTAGTTACTTAATAAATACATATTGATCCATTAATGAAAATGATTTCTCCATCTATTGTCTCATTGCAAGACAGGAAATTTCCATTTATTTAGTGCTTTGAGATCTATGCTTTTCTTACAACAATCCTCTGAGATGGGCAGGACAGGTCACTATTCTCCTCATATTACAAATGAGGAAACTGGAGGTCAAAGAGTAACTTGTTACACAGCCAATAGATAACAAAGCTAAGACTTGGCCTAGAACTCTTTCTGTTTAGTTTGATTTTAATGTGAAGCCTTCCCTGAGATCAAAGACTTATCAGGCAAAGAAACATGGCTAGGGAATGGACCTGGAATTTGATTGAGATAGAGACCACCATGAATGTGGAAATTTCCTTACAATAGAGGTCAGCACCTTTTCTGTACCTTCTAGTCTTGAGAGAGGCCCAGAATAATTAAATGACTTGCCTGAGGTCACAAACAGCAAGGATGGGTCAGAGGGAAGACTTGGAACAGGTTTTCCTAGTTCCAAGACTGGGTTTAAGCCAAGAGGCCTTTTGCTTCCTCTTTTCCCTGCTCTACAGTATGTGCTTACCTTGATTATTGAGAAAATAGTTGTCTTAAGAACAGCTCCTAAGTCAATAGGAGAAACTAATTGGAAATAAATACCAAATTGCAGAATTATATTATATATAATTTTTTTAAAAAACAACCTTCTCTGACTATGATAATTCAGATGAATTCTGACTTTTATCTTTCATCTGTGGGACATTCAAGGAAGATGGAGTTCAGAATTATCATCGGAAGAAGAGGAATGTGCCTATTTCACTCTTCACTATTCATTGTCTTCGAATCATCTTTTAAAAATACAATTAGGTATCTTTGAACATGATTATTAATAATAATAATAATAATGTAAACCCTTCTAAGCATTTCATTTCTACTTCAACTGGGAAATGCCTTTTCATGTAATATAATATATAAAATTCCTTTGGGCAATTTTGATGACAAGGCATTCAATCACAAAGCAGCTAAGTATTATCAAAAATAATGCGAGATACTACATATTGGAAATATGTTGGTGGGTTCCTGCTACTGCTGAACCAAGTTTCCATTTCTCCTTTTTTCCTCCACATGCATGTTGTTAGTACTCTCCTTAGAAAGGGAATATTCAAATCTCTCATATATATTCCCCTGAAATGGATAGAGCACTGGTGTTGGAGTCAGGAGGATCCTAGTTCAAATCCAGCCTCAGACATTTGCCACTTACTAGTTGTGTGACCTTGGACGAATCACTTCACCCCAATTGCCTTCCATCCTGGTCCATCTCTAGTCATCCTGATTCCTGACTACTGAACCCAGATGGTTCTGGAAGAGAAAGTGAGAATGGTGACTTAGCATGGCAACCCCGCACTCAAATTCAAGTCATGTACTAGTCATGGTCTTCTTCAAGAATGAAGGACAAATATCATCATGTTTATGTCCCTCCACATATATTCCTTAAGCATGTGTTCTTTTCCCACTGGTGTTATATGGTTTGGAGTAAGTGTGCCCCAGGTTTACAGGGAAAATGTTTAATGTTACTTTATGGCTATGCTATTTCACAAAATGCCTTTCTTCTGAACCAAATGTATCCTCTGGCTGATTGATAAAAGTAATCATTTCTGTAGGGACTTGTGAGTTATAGTGTTGTTGCCAGGAGTTTGTGTTGCCAATTGGACATTGAGAGCTTTTTTTGAATAGTAAAAGAACTCATATACGGCCCTGGGATTTAAAACTGCTCATGAATTTTTACAGGAACCTACAAAATAAACAGATTGAAACCTTTTCTCCTCCTAAAGAAGCAGTAAGCATTTTGAGGTTTGACTAGGTGATGAGGTGAGAGAAAGAAACAAGGGGGGATAGACAACCAGAAGGACTGACTCAGTCTGGCCACATGGCATAGGGACCCTGGTTCTCCGATGGGCCTAGGCTGGGAACACAATACCTAAGAAAGAGAGAGACAGCCATCCTTGCAAGGCAAGAAGAGAAAAAAGGGAGGCACTTCTCTTCTGGATGGCTTAAATGCACTTCTGTAGTGGGTTGTACAAGGGTGGCACTTGGGGAGTGGTCTAGCATCTGGCTCCAGGTATTCTCTAATAGGCAAGCTACATACTGGTCCTTCCTGTCCCTAGGTGCATGACCTCTAAATCCAACATGTCATTTCCTGTCATGCCAGGGCAAGCTTGATCCATCAATGGCCAAAGTCAGGTAGAGCAGAAACCAGAATTGGAGAAGGGGAATGAGCCAAAATCATTCCCATCTTGACGAGTTCATGTTCAACAATAGAGTCACTTTGAACAATAGTTCCCCAGATAGGCACAGAAAACACTTTTCTTTCCACAAAATTTTTTCTAATCACATCTCCTATATCCATAATTCTCTGCATCAATGCCAACCTTGAACCTGGAATAGCCTTGTCTGGGGACAAAGACAAAAACAAAAGCTGGTCCCTTTGCTTAAGGAGTTCTTATTCTACTGAAGGATATTAAATCTAAAGAATTAAGAGAGCACAAGGTAACTTGAGGAGAGGGAGAGGGCATTGATAACTAGGGGAATCAAGGAAGACCCCAGAGTGGAGATGATATCTGATATGAGCCTAGAAGGAGGTAAAATATTCTAAGAGGTAGAATTGAAAGGAGTGCATTCCAAGCTTGGAAGATGACCTGTTCAAAAGCATGATGGTGGGACCTGGAATATGGAGCTGGACAGCAGTTAATGGACCAGTTTGGTTAGATCATAAGATACACGAAGGTGAATAATGTTAATGTCTTAAAAATCTTCAACATAATAATAGTAGTAATAATTAACTATTATGTAGCAACTTAAGGTTTATGAATCACTTTGCATATGCTATTTGAGCATCACCCTGTGAATTAGGCATTATTATTATTATTCCTCTTTTACAGATGAGGAAACTAAGACTGAGAAAGACTTTCCTACAGTTCCTAAGTGAGGCAGGATTGAAACTTAGGCCTTCCTGACTCCACATTCATCATTCTTTCCATTATGCCAGGTTAACTAGGAGTCTGATTATAAAAGGGATTTCAATACTAAAATCGTTTGTATTTTATCCTAAAAATAATAAGAAATCCCTGGAAATTTTTCAGGAGGGGAATGACATGGTTAGGAGCTGTGCTTTAGGAAGATTATTTACACCAGGGCCATCAAAGTCAAATAGAAATGGGGAACTAAAATGTACAGAAGGATCCTGGCAGGCTGCATATCGACTTAGAAAACTACATATTAGCATTATTTATGTTCCATTGCATTTTTATTGATTTTATTAAATATTTCCCAGCTATATTTGAATCTGGTTTAAGCTGGGGGGAGGGGAGAAGTATGACCAGACTGGTGTTGGGCACCTCTGATTTCACCAGCTAAACAGAGGACAAATTGAAAGCAGGGAGACAAACTATGGTGCCACCGAAGTCATCCAGGTGATGGATTGAGGCCCTGAACAAGAGTGACAACTATGTCAGAAGAAAGAGAGAATGTAAGAGGGAGATGTTGTGGAGATCAGATCCATAAACAAGTCTCAAAAACTGTTTGTGGCCATTTGAGCTTGAGGTACTCAGGGACCATCTTAGTGATTCAAAACTGGAGTTAAGTCGGAGATTAGGATTGGATACATAAATTTGGGAATTATGTAGAGACCTGTTAACTGAACTTCTGAAAATTGATGAGATCATTGAGAATGTAAACAGAAAAGAGCAGATGGCTCCAGGTCACTCACCTTCAGGTAGAGGAAGGAGTATGGGTTATGATGATCTGTCAGAGGAGAAGTGTGAGGAAGAATTGAATAGTTGGAAGAGGAACCAAGAGAAAGCAATGCTAGGAAAGATGAGGAAGAAAAGAGTGAAAGTAAACATGATTGAAAGCTGCTAAGAGGTCAAAAAGACAGGCCTCAGAAAAAGTCACTAGATTTAGTGATGATGAGATTGTTGGTAATCTTGGAGAGAGCAGTTTCAAGTTAATGGCAAAAGAAGTTAGTAGAAGGTGAGGAAAGAAAGACAGCTAACAGCTAAATTTTTCCAGGAGGCTTACTGCAAAAGGGAAAATTCACATAGGATCATAACTTGAAAGGATGGTGAAGTTTTTTTAGGCACTTGGGAAGGAACCAGAAATTTAAGATTAAAGAAAGAACGATTGAAGGGAGAAGTTCCCAGAGAAGACAGGAGAGGATGGGATCAAGAATCCCAGGGGAGGGCCTTGCTTTCTGGTTGAAACTCATAAAAGCTCATTCTCAGAGATTAGAACAAAGTAGATAGGGGATAACATGATGGAACTCTCAATAATGGAGTACGGGAGTAAAGATGCTTATGGTAACTGATCTAAAAATCAGTAAAAGAGGAGGTAAAGTGTTCTCCTGTGATGGGGATGGGATGATGGCAAGATCTGAGGAGGGAAGATAAAGTTTGAAACAGATAATGCTGAGAATATGAGAGACAGTCAATCAGGGAACAGAATTAAAAAGACCAAAAAAGATTGCCAAACAAAAATTAGAATTCTGCCATTATTATTTCTCTTATGAACCTCACTCAGATGCTCTCTGCCATGCTTCCCACCTTTTTGTCCCCATGTTTTCTCCTTTAAATATAACTTCTTAATACATAATGCCACTTCACCTACCCACCCATCTCTAGTTCCCCATATTTACCCATCCAATTCCTTATAAATAAGGGGTATATTTCCAGAGTCATATTCCAGCCTCAATGGCACCAATAATCCCCCATTGCTTCAGGGTCTCTTGTTTATTTGTACACAGAGATCTGAGGGTACAGGCTTTATTCCTCACTCCGTTCTTGGATTTTATGTCCTTTGAATTTCTAGGGATCTCTCTAAGCTTCTTCCCATACTACAGCTACTATGTATATTATCTTGCATGGTGACTCTACAGAGTGAGTTGTTTTCTTCTTCCTTTCTTTTCAGTTAAAAGCCCTTTGGATTCTAAGACCAGTCAAATGCATTTTTACCCACCTTTGTTAGGTGCACATCATTTTTACACTTTAAACTGTTCTCAAGAAACCAAATCCTGTTCCCACTTGCCATCTCTTTAGCCAACTATTCACTTCTCTTTTCTCTTCTGACACATCCTTTTATGGGCAATAGTGATGAAAATATTTCCTGTACTCCTCAGGTCTTCAATGTCTTACTCAGGCCTTCCTTTTCTTTAGTAATACTTCCAAGATTCTTTATGAAAGTCTCAATGGCAGTCATCAAAAAGCAGGTAATAGGGATCAGGTGTGACAAGTCTTCAGAGGTTTTTCCATCCCAGCCTGAATATTTGCTCCCAGAAGACTGCAAACCTCTGCATTGTCATTCTCATGTTGACCAATGGCCTTGGTACTCTCAGCAGGGAATCATCAACCAATACTACCCATCCTTTCTTTCACTAACTCTTCCTGGATGATTCATTCATATAGGTTGGATTCCTTTGTTAAACACAACAGTTGGGAATGCAGAAATTCCAGACAAGTAGGTTTGATAAATAAATTCCAGGAAGTCACTAAAATTTGACTGATAATGCTATGATTCTTGAGTTTACAAGATAGTTTGTAAGTTTTTTCTTAATACATTTAAAATTATTAGCACAGAATAGTGTTTGCTGTGAATAAAAGCTTTGGGGAAATGACATTAATGTAATTTAGTTTATCATTATTCAAAGAACATTACAATTTGAGCTGATCAAATTAGATTTTATTACCTTTTATTCCTCTAATTGAAGTCTGACTACTGGGTTTGGTTCATGAATTGCATCATACATTCTATTTTCCCTTTCTTTCTGGTGTAGTTACATAAACTACCCAGGGGAAAAAAATGAAATTATAGCTGGCTCCTTCCTTGGCTTTTTTATGTACAAATGAGGTATTCATCCCCACAGCTTACCTAGCACACCTGCACTGGGACAATCAAGGAAATGTATGCGAGGAGGTGAACCACCATACAGGACGAATATGAACTAAAGGAGGAAAAGAATTCTAATGTGTATGAATAAGAAAAGCACATCAGGTCATTTCATTATCCATACATAAACATCATGGAGTAGCTAAGGAATGCTTTTTATTGTGCAAACAGAAAAGAATCATATTATCTTCCTTCTTCACTCAGGGAGATCAACCTAAGGTTGAATAACAAAACATTCACCTCATCAGACTAGAGGTACTGGAATCTGACTCATACCTGGCCTCCCCAGTGCTGTTATTTGCATTTGTAAAGGTGATTGCATCTTCACATTTGGAAACAACTTTTGGAGAAAGGTAAGGCAAATAGGCAGCTAAGTGGCACTGCAGTAGACAGAACACCAGACTGATCTTCCTGAGTTCAAATCCAGGTTCAGATACTTACTAGCTGTGTGACTCTGAATTAGTCACTTAACTCCATTTGCCTTAGTTTCCCCATCTGAAAACTGAGTCCGAGAAAGAAATGGCTCCAGTGTCTTTGCCAAGAAAACCCTAAATGGGATCATGAAGAGTTGAACATGACTGAAATATCTCAACACCTCCTTTTGGGGTTTTCTTGGCAAAGATACTGGAGTCATTTGCCATTTCCCTTTCCAGTTCAATTTAGAGATGACTGAACAACAGCAGCAACACCAACCACAACCCATAATTGGCTATGTTTGTTTCCTTCCAGTTTAGAGTGTGGAGAGAGAGATTTCAATTTGCCCCTGTAGTGAATAAGTTGAGAAGTCTTAGACTCCAAACTTACCTGTAATCACCTGAGCCAGAGTTTGCATTAAAAAAGGTTCCTTTGCCTCATTTTAAGTATGTTTGACTAAAACAACGATTTTGATGCCCCCTGAGTTCATTAAAATGTGGTCCTATCCATATGAATTTTTAAACACTAAAAACAAAACCAAAATAAAGTTAGTCTTCTCTTCCAATACTCTAGGCATAAGTAAAGATTGATAGTGTGATGTTCATTTTTCATCCTTTCTTACTGCATTTGGACACCTTCTCACTGTGATCTGTTTGGATTTTTGTGATCATCATCTTGGAAATGTTCTTTTCACTTTGGGTAATGAGCCCTAGGAGTTTTCTCTTATTTGTATTTCAGATTTGAAAGGATAGAATCTTTCATTTGAGTCAGTGTGGAATTTTGACAACAGTGAAAGAAAACATAGGGAGAAGGCCCCAATCAGATGCTTCCAACAGACATCTCCCAGCTGAGCCTGAGGGTACTCTCCTTGTCACCAGTTGTGACAAGATTCCTCAGGAAAAAAGCAAAAGCTGACTGTTGAGACTTTAGACATCTCCTGCTCACAGCCTAGAGAATGACTCCTTGCTGTATTCCAGAGGCATCATAATACATTCCAAAATGGTAGCCCTTAGAATTTTTCTGGAGTAGTGCCATTAGTAGTAAAGACCAGTTTAAACTATTCAGAACTTCCTACTACTAACTGAACATGGGTTCATAAAACTATAACCATCTCTTTAATGTATTTCAGTATTTATCTGTATCTAATAATCAGGAAAGCTAGAATTTAATACTGCTTTTGAATTTGTCTCAAATAAAGTGAAAGAATTAAGAAACCATGGAAGCAGTAGGTTCAGTTGTGTTCAATCTATCAAAAGTTATCAAAAGCTTCAGGAACAGCTATGTGGCACTGCAGGGGATGGGGTAAGGCAGCTCATGGAGCAGTTAGATGGTTTACTTGGTAGAGCTCTGGGTGGAGAGTCAGAAAGATCTGAGTTTAACTCTGGCCTCATGGACTTCCTTGCTGTAGGACTCTGGGCAAGACACATTACCTCTGCTTCAGTTTCCTCAACTGTAAAAAGGGGGATAATAATTGCTCCTACCTCTCAGGGCTGTCGTGAGGATCAAATGAAAGAAATATTTTTTAAAAATTATAAAATAAGGATAATAAAGACTTTACAAATAATCTCTCATTTTATCCTCACAACAACTCTGCAAGGTGGGTCTTATTATTAGCCTTATTTTACAATTGAGAAAACTGAGACAGACAGAGGTGAAGTGACTTGTCCAGGGTCACATTGCTCAGAAGGGTCTGAGGTTGGATTTGAACTCATGTCTTCCTGACTCCAGGTCTAGTGGCATCACCAGATGTCTCCAAAAGAAGCTATATGATTTTAAAACACTTAAACTCCAACCAACTGCTATGTTCTTCTCACCTTTCATTATTTTTCTGCAGATTCATTCCTTTTTCTAGGCACTGTGCTACCTCGCTGCCCTTAAGAGATAGGTATTACAAGGTATTATTGTCCCTATTTTACCAGTGAAGCCCAGTGACTTACCCAAGATCACACAAAAATAATGCTGGAGCTGGGGTTTGAACTCAGCTTTCATCATCTCTGATACTCTCTTAGATATTAAGTAGCAGAGTTCAGAATTCATAGGCCCATAGTTCCAGAGCTGGGACTAGGATATCACTTAGTTCAACCTCCTCATTTAACAGTGGAGGAAACTGAAGCTTCTGGAGGAGAAGTGACTTGTCCAGGGTCACACTGGGAGAAAGCAGCAGAGCTAGAATATGAACTCACAGCATCTGACTGCCCATTCAATTCTTTGTCCTCTCTCCAGCCCTGTCCTCACAGTGTTCTTTCCCCAGACTAACCCAAGATCCTGGTCCCCAACTACCCAGCTTGGGGTTATTCAAAAAGTAAAGTGATAAAGTCAATGGCCCATGCACTGGCATGACAAAATTCTGGAATGGAAGCCTGGTGGAGTCAAAGAGCCAGGTGACCTCTTTGGACATCTTCTCTTTGGCATTAATTTCCTCCTCTATGAAATGAAGAAGCTGGACTAGCAGGGGTTTGTGAGCTGTGGTTTATCAGGTACAGGAACCTTTTAACAACTGTTTTGATTACTGAGTTTCAATATCATTGGTTTATTTTATGGTTTATTGCTTTATTTATTTTATGCATTTAAAAACTTTATCCTGAGAAGGGATCCATCAGCTTCACCAGCCCTCCCAAGGGCTCCAGGATACATGAAAGAAGTCCTGAATTTGAAGCACTCTGAGATCTGTAAGGTCCCCTGGACTTGACATGACAGCTCCTTTGTGTTTATACTAAGAGGTTCCATTTCCATACCACAGTGCAGTCTATAAAGTTGATTTCTCACAAAAAGAGTACATGAGCAAGGTGAAAACATGCGAGGATCCCCACTCCGATCTTCCTTTTACAAATGAGGAAACTGAGACTCACAGAGGCCAAGTGATTTGCCTGGCCTGGAACTCTGATTTTCAAAATCCCACTCTTACCCCCATATTTCCCAACGTCAGTCTGTGGTTGGCAAATTATTTGTAGTCTGTAAAATTTTAACTGCGAAAGAGTCTTCTTTCTTCCTAGCTATAAAGTAAAAGGCCACCTCACCTCCTCCCTACAATCCCTTCCAGCTTTGAACCATGGGATTGCATGATCCTTCTTCCCCCTGATCTCTCTTGACTTGTCCTCATCTCCAAGTCTTCTCTGCCTGAGCCATGAAGAGCTGCCACACTAAGGCTGCAGGTGGCAGAATAGGCCTTGAGAGAGAACTCAGCTATTGCCCTGGTCCCCAGCCTAGTGTGGTTTATCATGAAATGTTCAAACTTACCAAGCCAATCAACTCATTTGGTCAAGGAGGCAAGTGAGGCCCCATGTGGGTGAGTATGGCCCAAGGTCTGAGCAGCAGTAGTCCTTCTACTTAGGATTTGAACCCAAGGCCTGTTGATTCCCAGTTCAGTTTTTTCGCCCCCACTGTAACACATTGTCTCTTTGCCTAGGGTTACTCAGCTAGTTATTGGCAGACACGGGTCTAGAAACTTGCTTCTTGAACAGCCTATATTTCAGCCCTCTCCCACCAAAGGATGGAAAACGCTGCGTTTCAGTTGAGTCAAGAACTTTTGACTCTGTCACTCACTAATTATGATCTATTTAAATAATGGGTAGCTAAGTAGTGCTGCAGTTGATGGAGCGCTCAGCCTCACGAAAACTCATCTTCCTTAGTTCAAACCCACCCCAGACCCTCACTAGTTGTGTGGCCCTGGGCAAATCACTTCACTCTGTCTGCCTTAGTTTCCTCATCTGTAAAAAAGAGGAAGAGAAGGAGATCACAAACTGCTCCAGTATCTCTGCCAAGAGAACCCCAAACGGGGTCACAAAGAGTTAGACATACATGAAAAGACTGAACACACACACACATACACACATAGAAACAGCAACAACAATTTAAATCATAATGATCAAGATGGATGTTTATTAAACATCCAATGTGATTTAACTCAACAAAAACATCTCGAGCAACTGCTATATGCAAAATGTACTACACTAGGTGCTGGGGTTATGTTTAGATCCAATGGGACTCTTTCCCTCAAGGCACTTCAATTTATTCTATAGCTTAGATGCCAACATATATCTGTAATATACAACATTCCCTGAGAAATACATAAGAATGGCTCAAAACCAAGTACTCTGAGATTCCAGAGGCTAGGCTGATGTCAGCAGGAAGGGATTAGGGAAGGAAGGTTGCATGGAGGAGGTAGTGTTTTAGTTGGTCTTGAAAGTTTAACACTGAATAACTGCTGTTGGACCCACAGGGGTTGTGGTATTAACCACACTCCCTGTTCTGTACCTGGTAATATCATTTGAATTGCATTGAAATATACTCCGACTTCTTTTTTGTTTTGTTTTGGTTTTTTTGCAAGGCAGTGGGATTAAGTGACTTGCCCAAGGTCACACAGCTTGGTAATTAATAAGTGTCTGAGGTCGAGTTTGAACTCAGGTCCTCCTGACTCTAGGGCGGTGCTCTATCTACTGTTCCACCTGGGACTTTGACTTCTAATGACAGCAAATAAGGCTCCTCATTCTCACACTTTTTGGCTTATTAAACTCCGACCTTGGAGCCATAGGGACAAATTTACTTATAGATTAACTGATGACTCACGTCATGAATTTCCCCAAAATGGGAGAGCAGGAAACTATTAAATGTATAATATGAATCAGGTAGGGGACAGACAATTTATTCTTACATACAGAAGAAGTGCTCAACATAAAAGATGGCATGGATTAACAGAGTGAAAGAGCAGGATTCTATAATTTCCACAACTACTTGCAGGTTGATACTTAAACCTTATCAGAAGATAAGCTAGTTTGTAGGACTGCTATTTAAGTAGTCTAAATTTCACCTCAGCTTTGTGCTAAATAACTCCCAGAATGTCTGCTGGTAGAGGAATCCAGGTGATTCAGTAGATAGAATGATGGGTCTGAAGTTAGGAAGACCCAAGTTCAAATCCAACAGCAGACATTAGCTGTATGACCCTGGGCAAGTCGTTTAACTTCTAACTGCCTTAATCCATTGGAGAGGGAAATGGCAAACCACTCCAGTGCCAAGAGAACCCTGTGAATAGTATTGGTATGGGATCGTGAAGAGTCAGACATGACTGAACAATAATAAATAACAGCAGCAATGTCTGCTAATAAAATGGACAGATTTGGACCAATTCTTTTGTTAGTGGCCATTCTCTCTGCTTGCAGAAGCTTCCTTTGCCATCTAAACAGATGGGTTCCAGGTCTTCTGAATCTCTCCAACTCAGCAGAGAATGCTGTTCAGTCACCCTAATAACACAAAGCAGAAAAGGCAACCAGGGTCATAGATACAAGTTTGCTTAGTAGACTGCAAGAGTACTGTTCTTTTCCCTATCCCTCTTATAAAGAGCCTAAAGAAATGGCATCCTAACTACCGTTAGGGAAGAGATGAAACAAAGACCAAGTTAGAAACTGGTTCTTCCTTTAGTTGATGTAGCTCCAGCCTGTGCCTCACTCCTACCCTCTCCCCGCCACAATTGCCCCCATAGAATGAAAGCAAGATCTAGAGACCATACAGGACTCACCACACCATACCAACACACCAACACCTTGCAGTGTTGACCAAATTATGTGGCCAGAAACAGGCTCCAAAGCTCTCACATGGTTGACCAAAATCAGGAAGAGCAATTTTGAGTATGTTCCATGGGTTGGTCCTTGCTACAAAAGGAATGTAACAGATGGAGAAGGAAAAGGGAGGATATTTCAGGAGAATAAGAGGACATAAGCCTGGAAAGGTCAAGATCTTGAAGGCCAAGCAAAGGAGTTTAATCGTTCACTAAGGAAATTAGTTTTTTTTCACTAAGGAAATTATTGCAGCTTTGTGGGACATAAAAACTTTTCATTTTAAAAGAATATCTGTTATCGAAATACACTGTGGTAAATTAGAATCAAGCTCCTATCCCTTCTCAAAAGCTTAGTAGCTGTGTGACCCTGGGAAAATCATTTAATCTCTTCATGTCTCATCTACTCCTCTGTAAAATAAGGGGATTGGATCTGATGGTCTTTCTGACCATTCTAGGATCCTAGAATTTAGCACTGCTCCATTAGTAAAGCTGAGAATTGTGATTATCTATGTAATGCAAACAGCTCTCTTGGGTAGAGACAACTGAGAAGCATCTTTGTGGAGATTTGAGGAATTGTGTCACAAAGTAGCTATTTTTCAACCCAACGAAGATTTGTGTGAAATGAGTTTGGACCAGGGGACCTCTAAGGCCTTCTAGCTCTAAAATCACTTGAGATGATGCTATGACTTCAGAGGAAGTCACACTGTTATTTTTTCTCTAGTCTCTGATGTTTCCCCAACACTTTCAAACAGGATGACATTCCTCCTTTCTGATCTTTTACCACTTGTAAAAAGTGGACAATACTGTCTTTTCCTACTTCGCAGGGTTGTTGTACACAAAAAAATGTTCTGCAAAGCCTTAACTGCTTTTAACCAGAATGATAGGAGATAAAGACTGGACCTATGAATTCATTGGTTAGGGGACTTCCAGATGAGGAAACTCCCTCCCCCAATGCAGGCTGGCACCTTCTCTGAAACTTAGAGACTTAAGCTATTGCCTAGGAACAAGGTTGTGTCAGAGACTAGAGTTGAACTCAGGTCTTCCTGATCCAGGTGAGGGCTCTACTGTGCAACACTGCCTTTTTGTACATTTCTTTAAGAACAGTGAAGTCGAATCTTTGTGACTTTGAGCCTTCAAGATGAATTTTAATATGAGATTGCCTGCTGATACAGACTTTTGGGAAATGACTTGTGTGAGGATGAACCTGCTCTAGGAATTGATAGTCTAATAACAGCTTTGGCCTCCAGTCTTCTGCCATGAGCCACCCAGATATTTTCTACATTCCATTTCAGTAAGGGTTGGAGCTCAGTTATGAGTCAATCCTGAGGCAGGACTAAGGAAGTCTTGCAGATGGTAGAGCCTGGTCAATTGCAAACTTGATTTTTTTGTTATGAAGCTTAGAGAAAAATCACTTTTCTACCACCAGCACTGCCACTACCTCAGTAAATCTACGTTGGATTTGAACTCAGGTCCTCCTGACTCCAGGGCCATGGCACTATCCACTGTGCCACCTAACAAGCCCCCCCATGTACTAAAGATTTAAGGGGCTAAGATAGGAGATACTGTGAGGAATAGCAGATTCCTTGAGTGACCCTGGGCAAGTTTTCTCCTTTCCAGGTCTCAGTTTTTTCATCTTTGAAATGGAGAGAATAATTGTCACACCACCTCCCTCACCAGGTTGGTGTGAACAAGGTACTCTGCAAGACTGCTATTATTAATATATTTGTGTTTCAGTTTCTCCTTTTGTAAAGTGCTCCACCAATCACTGCCATTACTGCCTTAGGGTGGAGAAAGAGGAGTTGAGGCAGGATTTGGATTGTCTCATCATTCTCCTATACTGCTTCTTAATTCAAAACACTTTTTTCTTTTGCTAATTCACAACAGAGAGGCTGGATATAACTCTGTTTCATCTCTGAGTCTTGCAGACTTGGAATGTGATTTTAAGCAATGTATTCATTTCAACAATATTTCATTATAAGAAAAGGGCTCCAAGTTAACTCAGAACACTGGCGGTCTCCAACTTACAAACAGGTCACGTTTGTCTCTAAGTCAATAGTGAGGAACTGTGGATGCATTGTTAGATGCTGGACCTTTGGATTCTTCAGCTTATGGAGCTCCTTGTAAAATAAAAAACTTTAGAGTTGTGCACAGAGAGGTGACCTGGATTCGAATCACTCCAAGGCCAACTCTCTCTAGCCCCATCATAGCATCTTCCCATCAAAATCTTATTTGATTCCCTGAAGTTCCATCACTCAGCACACAAGTCTTAGCAAGTCCTTTCATTCTGAATATTATCAGAGAATTGGCACCTCTCCAAGCTTCACTGAAAAGCTAGGAGGCCTGCTGTCCCAAGCCCTTTTGGCCTCCCTGGTCAATCTGTTTATCTAATTAGCCCCTGATGTTCATGATCAGATGACTAAGAATCAAGTAGGTAGCCTGAAAGCTAAGTAGAACAGGGAGATGAGTCAGCTAAGGTCTCTGAGAAAATGACCAGAAGGGAACTCAGCAGATAAACGAAGAATAGCACTGAAGATGTTGCTATTTATTTTGTTGAAGTCACATCCTCCAGTGTTCTCAAGACAATGGAAGAACCTACAAGGTTCCCTGATGGTGGTTTGAGATCTTCTACCTGGGAGTAGGGAGTGGTAAGAAGAGTTGGCCCATCTCTACATGTCCAATGTGACCTTTGACTCTACTTATTCTTCCCCTCCCCCACAACATAAACCATACCTCTCCAGGGCACTGGGTGGCAGTATGGTCTGGTGAATAGACTACCACTCACTGGGAATCACAGCTTTGTCTATGGACTTACCCTCATTGAGAGGCAGTCGATTATAATGACCAGAGTTCAGAGATCAGGATTGGAATCTTGGCACTGTCCCTTATTACCCATATCTCCCTAGGCAAATCTCTTCTCCTTTCCAGGTCTCAGTTTTTTCATCTTTGAAATGGAGAGAATAATTGTCACACCACCTCCCTCACCCGTTTGGTGTGAACAAGGTACTCTGCAAGACTGCTATTATTAATATATTTGTGCTTCAGTTTCTCCTTTTGTAAAATATTTATAAGACAGATTGGAGGTTGTTAGTATATAGAGAAACTGACAGTTCCTCCTCTTGATAGTGCTCTTAAATCTAGGTGGCATGTCCAGATTCAATCAATTAAACATCCATTGCATGCCAGGCCAGTTTCATTCCTAGTTCAAAGAGCCACTGACTTTGGAGTCAGCTGACTCTGATTCAAATCTTGTCTCTGTCACATGCCTAACTGTGTGGTCTTACTATGTATGATTTCCCCTCCCTGGGCCTCAGTTTACCCATTTGTGAAATGAAGAATTTTGACCAGCCAGCCTCTCAGGTCCCTTCTGTCTCTGGATCTAGGATCCTCTGATCCTCAATGTGTTTCTTGTGAAATGTAAAGTTTAAATCAGGAAACAGAAAACCATCCACATTGAGAATGGAAGAGGAATTGTTTTACTCTTCTACCCAGTGAATCCTCACTCACCAAATGTTTATTACAAGGGCCCACTCTGTGTGAGACTGTGTTCAGAACCAGGCTCCTGAAAAGAAGAAAGAAGACAGTCTCTGCATTCAAGGAAAAAATAACCCAGCAAATCTGCCATCTTTGTTATCGTTAGAGTGCTAGAAGGGACCATTCTGAGGTTTGGGCCTTCTTGATAGATGAAAAGGAACAGAGAAGCCCATCGACTCTGAACGGTCACCTGAAAATCAGACAGGCCAGGAGGAGTTGGTTGAGAAGTTTTCTGACACCTAGACCATCCAGGAATGGAATGGGATCAGAGGGGTAGGATTGATGGAGGAAGGGAGACAGATTAGCACTCAAAACCCCAGGGTAGGCCAAGAATGACAGCAAGCAAGTTTGGGTAGCTGGAGATTGGAGGTGGTAGAGTAGATGGATTCAGTACTAATGAGGTATCTTGTTCTAGTGATGTGACTAGGAGAGATTGTGAGTAGCCTCTGAAATAAGCCCGGCTTCACCAGGACTTTGTCTTTGCTTAGCGGGTTTGGTTTTTTTTTTTGGTTTGTTTTTTTTTATAGCAGACAGACAAGGGCGTTTCAAGCGGTCACAAAAGCGCTGTCAGTGTTCACTCTACCAGGGAAGTCTCCTCACCATAGACTGCTCTCCAAGAGCCCTAATCAAGCTAATGAAAGCTTCAGAATCCCCTTCCTTCTTCCCTAGCCAGAAAGCCTAAACATCAGTAAAGACAAACGGCAAAATTGTAGGCTCTTAGATAAACCATTAAATTTTCCATCGCCATGAAATCTCCTCTCGGCAGCCCCTGCGTGTGCAATTATCTAATTATGGCACCTTCCAGAATAGCATTATGTAACACCTGGTGTGTGGGGGGAAGGGGGGCTGAGAAGGGGGCCGGGATGGAAAAATACACATCTGCACATATTAAAATGCTTTCTCCTAATGATGTCTCTGCATTGTCTCAGAAAACCACTTCTAGTCAAACGACATGCGAGTTACTAAGGACGCTTTTAACATTTTTCCCCCCTTTCTTTCCTGGATCTCTAAGAGTGTCAGCCTGGGATCTCCTGTAGGGAGGGGATGGTAGCTCATGACAGGCTACTGCTGTGAAGGAAAAGGCAAAAAGAGATTTTGGTGCCAGGAAAAGGCTTCTGGGTTTTTGCCATGTGACCTGTGGGATGGTACTACAAGTTTGGCTCTTTGGGACTTTAGTGTCAAATCTGAGCAAAGAGCATAAAGATGCCCTTAATGGGCAGTAGGAGCAGATTTGGAGGCAGAGCCTGAGACTGGTGACCTTTGGCAGGAGAAGGGAGGGCAATAAGCATGGAATTCTATAGTGTCTACTCTATTACCTCATTTGATTCTCACAACACCCTCTCTGAAGCTCAGTTTTCTCCACCATTCAGTGAGGGAAGTTGGATAAACAAGGAGTCCTTGACTTGGGATCCATCCATGTACAGCTTTCAGAGGGACTATGAATTTAGAAGGGAAAAAATGACATCTTTATTTTTATTAACCTTTGGTTACTTTTGTAATCCTGTGATTTTCATTTATACATTTAAAAACATTGTTCTGAGAAGAATTCTACAGACTGCTAAAGAGATCCAGGACACACTGAACTAATAAGAACCTCTGCACTAGATGGTCTCTAGGGTCCCCTTCTGGCCTCCCCAAATCTTCCAACATCCAACTTTCTGGATCACGTTAACTGTTAATTTTTGGAAATCTCTCCGTGGGTCCTAGTGATCAGTTGACAGTTAAATTAAGGGCAGACAATACTGGTTTCCTCTGTCAGTGCTTTGAATTCTTCCAACTTACATACAGCTCTGGTCTCCAACCCCCCCACCCCCACCCATGCAGGGTTTGGTCAACACATTCTCATCTCCCTTCTTTTAACTTTTAATTGGAGGGTATATTTGAAACCTTGCATTTTTTTTGCCATTCAGTTCTGTTTTGGCAAGCTAATAATATTTGGGAAGCCTATTTTCCTGGACGTTTATGTCCACCCTTTCCCCCACCCCATCCCAAGCTTACATTAAATGAAAAAAAAAAACCCAAACTAAACCCAATAAAGTTCTAACCTTGTCAAAATGCATTCTCCTGTCCTTCCTAATAAACACCTTTCCTTCTGCCCTGCCTGGCGTCTTTGGTCCCTGCTCCTCTGCCTACGATTAGCTCTAATGATGATGCTTGACTGGAAACATAATGGGTTAGACTGAAAACTGGAGTGGGTGTCTAATTAGGCCTGCCAGTCTCAAAATCAGAGATAAAAATACGTCTGCTTAAGAAGGCCTTCTCCAGCTGGGTCCTTTTATGAAAAGTTAGTCAGCTACCAACCTACACTGCAGCATTATGTCCTCAGCAGCCAGCCCGGAAATGAGCTCATGCCTCGCTCTGGCAATGGACTCCATTCTTTTAGTCAGGGTCTTTTGCCTGGGAATCAATAACTGAGGCACTTGGGAAGCTTGGAGGTCTTCAACTTAAGGGCCCCTCCTAAAATGACTGGGTTTTCTCTTTTGTTTTCCTTTGTCTTTGACAGGATACTAATGATGTTGATAGCTCTGGAGCACTGCCTTTCCTCCATCCCCAGACTACCTTCTATTTATTCTCTTTGTTTTCTTCTCTACCAGTTTCTATATAAATTATATCAGCTGTACAGTGTGTTATGGTTTGCAAAGCCTTAGATATGTGTTCATGTTTATATAATATGTATATAAATGTTATACAAATACATATTATATATACACTATATGTGCGTTATCTCTCTATCTTTCTATGTCTATCTCTATTTAACTATCTATATCTATTTTTCTCTATAGATCTATCTACAAATATAACCTTGTTTGATGGTACAACTGTCCTGTGAAGTAGGTTCTATTATTATCCCCATTTTAAAGAAGAGGGACCAGACAAACAATGACTTGACCAGGATCACACAGCTAACAAATACCTAAAGTAAGATTAGAATTGTCTACCTGACTTCTTGTCCAGCATTCTAGCCACTAAGGCACCTGGTGCCTTTGTGCATATTTTTATCCCTGTTAGAATGTCAGCTCTAAGAGGACAGGGCTTGTTTTGGCTTCTTTGTTTCACCAATGCTTCCTTAGCACAGTGCCTAACATGCATAGGAAACACTTGACAGGTGTGTGTTATTGTTAATATTGATGTTAAGAGAAGAAATGGGGAAAAATGGCTCCTTGCTTTCTCTGGAGAGGTGGAGAACTAAGGCTATGGGACACTGCAGATACAGTCAGACGGGACTTTTGTTGATTTTACCTTCCCTTACCTGAGTTTTTTTTTGTTTTGTTTTGTTTTTGTGACAAAGCACGGTTAATAGAGAGGAAGTGAAGAGGTGGATGGGGCAGAGCATATTGGAAGTGACTCTGATGTAGCAATATGTGGAATGTTTGATAGCTGCTGTGGAGAAGGAGCCCAACATCCCTCCTCCTAACTACCACTAACTTGCAGGTGAGCCCCCCTGAACTACCAGCCCTCTTTCCAGTCTGACCCCTGGCAGGGGTAGATCTAAGATCTAGATTATTTTTGGTGGGTGTTTTTATCCCCACCCTCCTTAGCAACCACAGCTTCTGAAGACTCTGAGAAGAAAGTTCCAGACGCGTAAATCCTTAGCCTTGTCAGATGGTTCATCATCAGAAGTAGATACGATTTTATCACTGGCAACACCATTAAAGAGGAGACCATGGTACCTGCTGGGCTCCTGCACCCTGAGGCCCATGGGACCTTTCCATCTGACTTGGCACCAAAACCTCCCCTATAGATTATCTCCTCTCCTTATCTGAATACCAGTTCCTCGAGAGCAAAGATAATCTGTGCTTTCAACTCATGCCTCTTAATAAAATAAGCTCTTGATAAACGCTTGTTGATTGATTTCAGAGTCAACGTGATACAGAGCAGCACTGTCAAACTCAAATAGAAACGGATCCCTGCGACTGCCACTGACTTAGAAAACAACCATTAGCGCTCTCTGTTATATTTTTAGTTATTTTGTTCAACACTTTCCAATTGTATTTTAATCTGGTTCAGGCTGCACTTACTTAGGAGTTTTTATGGCTTAGGTCCCACAAGTGACACCTCTGGTATAGGAGACAGATGACTGAATCTTTCTAGCTGTGTGACCTTTGGTAAGTCATTTCATCCAGTCTAAACCTACTTCCTCCTCTGTAATATGGGAATAATACTCAGAGAATTTTCCTGGGGAAAATATTATAGAAATGAGTTTTTAATTAGTAAAAATAGTAGGCCAAATACTTAGAGAAAAACCTGAACAGAGAGAATAAGGACTCATCTTTCTATAGCACTGTGAGTTTTGTTGTTCAGTCATTTTGGTTGTATCTGAGCCCATTTAAGGTTTTCTCAGCAAAGAAGTGGTTTGCCATGTCCTTCCCCAGCTCATTTTTATAGATGAAGAAACTGAGACAAACAAGGGTAAGTGACTTGCCCAGGGTCATTCAGCCAGTAAGTGGCTGAGACCAGAGTTTAATTAAGACTCTGTAACTCTTCATTGGAACACCTAGCTGCCCAGCTGTGAGTTTTAAAAAGCATTTTCCATACCTTGTCTCATTAGCTCCTCCCAATAGCTCTGTGAGGGGAAAGTACTCATTTTACAGATGAGAAAACTGAGGTTGAGAGAATGGATTCATGCAAAAGCATTTCTTAAGTGCTTATACTAAGTGCTGAGGATACAAGTAGGAAAAGATAGAGGAGCTCCCATTCTAATAGGAGACAACATATACGAAGGTTTCAGCTTCAAGTCTGATGGAAAAGTTGCAAGGTCTTAAGATACATCATCACTGTGGATGGTGAGATCTCTTCTTTAATATTAATTACATTGATAAAATAATGTCTATTTTTGATATGGAACCATTTGAACTATAGTGCTAAGGATTTTGGTGGTAAGAACTTTGTAGAAGCTATGGCTACTAAACAGGCAGGGAAGGTAGGATCAGCAAATGCTCAAGGATTGCTCTCTTCTCTGATAGCCAAGCTGGAAGAAGGATCAGTAACCTGGGGATGTGGTTCCCAGGCTCTTAGGCTCTGTGCCTCGTTATTGTTGTTCAGTTGTTTTCTCATTCACATCTGCCTCTCTGTGACCCCTATCTTGGCAAAGATGCTGGAGTGGTTTGCTATTTCCCTTTTCATTTCTTTTTACACATAAGGAAATTGAGACAAACAGACTTGCCTAGAGTCACACACCTAGTAAGTGTCTGGAGGCCAGATCTGAACTCACAAAGATGAGTCTTCTTGACTCCCAACCCAACATTCTAGCTACTGCAGCACCGCCTCACTGCCTAGTTGTGTGAATTTAGACGGGAAGAGTAAGTCAGAGTCAGATTGTGGAGAGTTTCTAAAAAGTTTGTATTTTGTACACAGAAGTGGAAGGTGACTCAGTAGTCATCTAAATCCCACTCGTTTCTGAAAAAGAATTCCCTTTGTGACATACTTGGTAAGTTGTCATCCATTGTTTCCTTGAAGACATCCAATGAAGGGACATGTTGGTATTGTCATCAATAGAAGTGGAGAAATAGAGAACAGTCATAGCTGAAGTGGGTTTGGTCTTGGCCATATTTTTTGAATTGCTGCAGGGATATACTGGTGGAAGTGTCTACCAGGCAATTGGAGATAACTAGAATTCAGAAAAAACATTGGGTCTACATGTACAGATTTAGGAATCATCTGGGTAGAGATGGTAATTGAACCAGCGACAGCAGATTAGATCACCAAAGAGGAACACTATATAAGGCGAAGGGCCCGGGACAGAACCTTGGGGGCCAAGATACAGAGGGCAGTAAAAGGATAATGAGTCAGTCAAGGAAAATAAGGTTCTCGTAGGTAGAAAAACCAGAAGAAAGGTATGGAAAAAAGTTGCCAAAGGAGGAAAGAGTATCTCAGAAGAAGCCATCAGCAGTCCCAAATGCTACAGAAAGGCTAAAGATAAATGAGTCCTAAAAAAAAGACCATTTAATTTAGAGACTACTGATGAATTCTGAAAAACCTTTTCAGTAGTGGGATGGGGTCTGAAACTGGATGGTGAGGACTTATGAAATGAATATATATGCTAACAAAATCAAGGTTGTGAACATGGAGGTGAGTCATTGAATCAAGGGAATTGGAAGGTAAAGGGAAGCATTTGGGGTTTTGTTGCTCATTTTTAAGCATTGGGAAGACTTGAGCATATCTCAAGGCACTGTGGAAAGTGCTAGTAGAAAGGAAAGACTTGAAGCTGAGGCAGAAAGGAAGTAAACAATGAAGCAGCTATGTAGAAGAAATGGGAAGGAATAACAACAAGGGAAAAGAGAGATTAGCCTTGGCAAGGTTGGGGGAGTAGGGCATACTAGATCAAATGAAGAGAGGACAGTTGAAGATGTAAAGATCTTTTGATTGGATTCTTTCCTTTATCATTCTTTGTGGATCCTTCCATGTTTTAATGACTGTTCTTCATATATTGGTGAATGCAGGGTTGAGTTGGAACCAGTTTAAACTGAACATTTATATCTTGGAAATGGGCAAATGTTACAACTTGGGGTTTAATTTTTTTTTTGGTCTGTTGTTTGTCTAGACTTAAGAAAATGATGGTGAAAATGTTAATAATGCAGATTAAATTTAAAAGTGTGTCATGTTTCATTTTTTGAAAGCTAATTGTTAAACATTTGCCAGCATGCCAGCACATCAGCCAACTGGGATCAAAAGAAAAATCCGTTCCTATCATCTATTACAAAGAACTTTCTTTTTAAAAATATTTTATATATTTCATTAAATAGTTCCTAATTACATATAAATTCTTTTAACAATCCTTTTTAAAAATTTTGAATTCTAGGGGCAGCTAGGTGGCATAGTGGACAGAGCATTGACCCTGGAGTCAGGAGGACCTGAGTTCAAATATGACCTCAGACACTTAATAATTGCCTAGCTGTGTGACCTTGGGTAAGTCCCTCAACCCCATTGTCTTAAATAAATAGAAAAAAATTTTAAAAAATTTGAATTCCAATTTTTCTCCTTTCCCTCCTCCCTTCTTGAGAAGGTAAACAATTTGATTTTGATCATACAAGTGAAGTCATGCAAAATATATTTCCATACTGGCCATGTTGCCAAAGAAAACATAAACAAAATAAAACAAGAAAAATAAAGTAAAAAAAATTTGCTTCATTCTCCATTCAAAGTTCACCAGTTCTTTCTCTCTGGAGGTGGATAGGATTTTTCATCATGGATCTTTTGAAATTATTTTAAATCATTGCCTTGATCAGAGTAGCTAAGTCTTTACTGTGTATAAAGTCTTTCTGGTTCTGCTTATTTTACATTGCCTTAGTGAATATAAATCTTCCCAAGTTTTTCTGAAATCATCCTGCTCATCATTTCTTATTGTGTATATATATATATATATATATATATATAATTATTTCATTAATACTCCATCAAAATCATATATCCCAATTTGTCAACCATTCCCCAACTGAAGGGCATCTCCTTGATTTTCAATTCTTTGCCACCACAAAAACAGTTGCTATAAATATTTGTGTACAAATAGGTCATTTCCCCTTTCTTTTGATCTGTTTGGGTCACAGACCTGGTAGTGGTATTACTGGGTCAAAAAATATGCACAATTTTATAGCCCTTTGGGCATGGTTCCAGATTATTCTCCACAATGGTTGGAGTAGTTCACAATAAGCATCCCAATTTTTCCACCTCCCCTCCTGCATTTCTAATTTTCCTTTTCTGTCATGTTGGATAATCTGAAAGAGGTAAGGCGATACCTCAAGAGTTGTTTTTATGTACATTTCTACAATAAGTAGTGACTGAGAACATTTTTCATGTGATTACTGATAGCTTTGATTTCTGTTGTTGTTATTGATATAGTCAATTATTCTGATTTTGAGTATTGAAATAGCTCTGCATTCCTGATATAGATCCTATCTGGTCAAAGCATATGATCTTTGTGATATATTGCTGTAATCTCCTTCTAATATTTTATTTAAAAATTTTTTTATCGCTATTCACTATTTTTTCATTCTTTTGACTTTATTTTATTGTTTCTTGATAATTTGTGGAGTCATTAGTCTCTACTTCCCAAATCTAATGTTTACAGGATAATTTTCTTCAGTGAGCTTTTATACCTTTCTTGTTTGACAATTTAAGGAGTTACTTTCATCTCTGAATTTTTCTACCTCTTTTAATTTTTTAAAATTTTTTTCCAACCACATTAAAAGATAGTTTTCGGGATGCATCCTTTTTCAAGCTTTTGAGTTCCACGTTTTTCTACCATCCTCCCCCTTGGTCATGAGCAATCAGATATAAGTTGTATGTGTTCAGTCATGTTTAATATGAGTTGTATTATGAAAGAATTAGAACTAAGGTGTGTGTGTGGGGGGAGGAATAAGCCTTGAGAAAGAAGGAAAAAAACATAAGTTTAAAAGGAAAAAACAAAAGTTTAAAAAAAGTAAATATAGTATGTTTTGCTCTGCATCAGACTCCATAGTTTTTTCTCTGGATGTGGATAGCATTTTCTACAACAGGTCTCTCAGGATTGTCCATGATCATTGAAGCTGCATCTGTCATACTTGATCATCTCACAATGTCACTGATAATGTGTTAAATGTTCTTCTAGTTCTGCTCACTTACCTCAGCATCAGTTCATGAAAGTTTTTAGACTTTTCTGAAGTCTGGTCACTCATGATTTCTTATAGAACAATAGTACTCCATTACATTCATATATCATAATTTGTTCAGCCATTCCTCAATTGATGGGCAACCCCCAAATTTCCAATTAATTGCCACTTTAAAATGTACCTCTTTTTTCATTTGTGCCTCTTTTTTGTGCCTCTTTTTGTCAAACTGTTGATTGTATTTTTATAATTTTTTTCTTTTGCTTTCATTTCTTTACCTCATTTTTCCCTCTACCACTCGCATTGGATTTTGAAAATTGCTTTTTAACTCTTTCAAGAATTCTTTTTGAACCAGTATCCAATTCATTTTTTTCCTTTTAGGTATTGCTTGTAAATGTTTTGACTGCATTATCCTCTTCTGAATTTGTATCTTGACTTTCCCTGTCAGCAAAGTAGTATTTTATGGTCAGGTTCTTTTTGTTTTTGTTTGGTGATTTTCCCATCCTATTTCTCAATTTGAAACTCCATTTTAATATTGGACTCTGTTACTGCTGTGTGTGAAAGGAGAGACTCTTTTTAGTCTTTTTCCTGCAATGCTGTTTTCAGAGTTAGTTCTGGAAGTTCAAAGTTTTTGGTGCTTCTAATGTTATGTGATCTGGGGAGAGGTATGGTTACTAATCTTTTGGTACATACTCTGGTTTTTACCTAGGAAGAGTGGCTGATTCTTTGGGATTGCAATTGTTACTGCTCCTCAGGGCCCATCCTTCCTTGGGACAGGAAATGATACTGTTCCTCAGGATTCCTTATCCTTTGGGGATGGAATTGATATTGACCCTCAGGGTCACCATTCCCTCTCCACTAAAAGTGCTCCTCCTTGAACAATGATCCAGAAGTGAGTATAAATAGCAGAGTTGCCATAGATTTACTCCTTAGGGCTCCCCTCCTTCTTGACTGATGTGGCAAAGGCTTCTACTATACTTACTAATTGACAGAGTTGGCTCATCCCAGTTGGGCCTGTCCATGGTTGGCACAAATTAAGGAGAGAAATGAATGGGGGACTGGAGACATCCATGTGACTCTCCACTGTAGTGACAATTTACCTGTCAGATTCAGTGACACTAATCTTTGCATGTGGCTCACTCTGGTTTGATTTTTTAAATCCCCTTGCAGTTGAAATCTTTGAAGGCTTCTTCTTTGGGGCAATTGAGAAATGATGGTCATGGGTGATATATTATTTAAGAGGAGGGGAGCCCCCAAGTCACCTTCTCAGAGCTTCCTCTCAATTCCATCCCAGTCTGAGGTATTATTCTCATCCTCCCAGGTATCAGGAAATATGTGGGTGGTTGCCTGGAAGCAACTTTATGTAGTGTGAGTAATTGCTTGGTCGCGCCTATCAATCAGCTAAGGCTGTCCTTGAGTTTCTCTGATTAGCTCCAGACTTGGAGGGGGGGGGTGTAGATTTTGGATTTGGGAGCCAGTTGGCAGAACACATATTATTTTTTCTCCTATCTCCTGAAGTGTGATACTGTGCAAAATGAACCATTCCTTGGCTTCTGTCTGCTCTGCTCTGATCTGTTATAAGGGGTGGAAGGAAAAACAGAGAGCTATGTCTCTCTAAAAACCCAGCAGACAGGTTATTTTCAAATGTTTTCAATGCAAGTGCTATAGCCTTTTCTGGGCTCTGTATCCTATTGGACCATTTTTGCTTCTCTTCTTTTGACTTGACCCCTATAGGGTCTGTACTCCAGATTTTACACTTTCAGGTAAAGAAACTCTTACCAATGCAAACTGACACTTTCCCTGCAACTCAGAGTCTTAGAGCAGGACTTCTTTTTTTGTTGTTTGTTTTGTTTTTGTTTTTTTTGCAAGACGATGGGGTTAAGTGACTTGTCCAAGGTCACACTGCTAGGTAATTATTAAATGTCTGAGGTCACATTTGAACTCACGTCCTCCTGACTCCAGGGCCGATGCTCTATCCACTGTACCACCTAGCGGTCCCAAGAGCTGGCCTTCTTTTATTTTTTAGGGGGTTTTTTGCAAGGCAAATGGGGTTAAGTGACTTGCCCAAGGCCACACAGCCAGGTAATTATTAAATGTCTTAGGCTGAATTTGAACTCAGGTCCTCCTGACTCCAGGGCCAGTGCTCTATCTACTGCGCCACCTAGCCACCTTAGAGTAGTACTTTTGAATGGTTTCTTGTTTCATGGACCCAGGGGTTTGTTCAAGTCAGAATAAACTGATAGACCCAGGGGTGTGTTGAAACCAGCTTGTACTGACTAGAGAGAGCCTGTTCTTAAATTTTGAGTGTGAGCTCAGTCATTGTTATAAATAGGGTATAATGAATTGTTTTGCTGATTGTTTAGACTTAAATAGAGAAAATGCTAATAATGCAGACAAAAACTTAAAAGGGAATCGTGTGTACATTTTTTTTCTAGAGTCGGTAATTAAACATTTACCATCAGCTGACTGGTGAAGTTTATGAATTCTTCAAAATAATAATATGTATAGCCAGAAATAAAATAGAGCATATTACAAAGGAAACCAATTCTATTGAAATACAGTTATCAACATATTTATTAAAAGTTCCATGGGGGTAGCTAGTTGGTACAGTGGATAGAGCATCGGCCCTAGAGTCAGGAGTATCTGAGTTCAAATTTGACCTCAGACACTTAATAGCTACCTAGATATGTGATCTTGGGCAAGTCACTTAACCCCATTGCCTTGCAAAAACCAAAAAAAAAGTTATGTGGACCTCAAGTTAATAACTTTGGAGCTAGCTTTGAGGTTGCTTATAATAGGAGACAGTTTAAATGGTTTGGCTAAGTCTATGGCAGTCCTTGAACACAGGTTATCCTGGTTTGCTGGACCAGTTCTCTAGCAAGAGCTTTCCAAAAATGCCAGAAACCAGCATCTGCAACAGATTCCTTTGACTTCATTGGGCTGAAGGTAAATGTCTTGTGAGCCTTTCCAGGATGAGGACTACAATTGGCTTTACTTCTTTGGTCTGCCCTCCAAATCCTTCCAATGGATAGCACTCAGTTATACTGAAAAGCAAGCCAAGGCTGACATGGAGCATCAAAAGGGATTCTTATAAAGTTGGTTCCCATCAATTGGGGAATTGCCAGATAAATTATGGCACATGAATGTGTTGTCTGTTACAGCCATGCTTTAAGAGATGACCAATATGAGTCCAGAGAAACATGGAAAGACTTAGATGAATCAATGCATTGTGAAGGCAGCAGAGTCAAACGAATGATATACATCATGTAAACAGAGAATAAGCACAGAAGAATCAAAATGGAACATCGTAACATGTTTTCATTGCTATTTTGTTTTTATGTTGACTAAATCTTTTTCTGTCTCCCATCCTCCCCCTCACTCCCAAGGAGCTATCCCATACAACAAAGAATTTTTTTAAAAGAAAAAGAAATGGAAAATCAATATACTTGATCAGTACATTGAAAAAGACATCTGAGCAAGTATAGTGTTCTACACCTGAGAACCTCCACATGGGGAGAGGGCACTATTTCTTCTCCTCTCTCTTCTTTGTTGTATGGGATGGCTCCTTGGGAGTGTTAGAGGGGAGGATGAGGGAGCCAGGGAAAGATTTAGTCAACATAAAAAGAAAACAGCAATGAAAACATATTTCAAAAAAAGTCATGATTCCTGACCCTGTTTAGGGTCACCCCAATTCATCAGGGTGGGTCACAGTTCTCCAGTACATTAAGAATCTGTCCTGTCATTCCTATGCGTTCTCCCTTTCCTGCTGAACATCATAACCCTTCTAGGCTGCACACGATTTCCTGGATTGCTGTGGTTATCCCCTTCATCACCTGATGAGGTCAACCATCTGGTCAAAAGCCTAGCCAGGTTCAGAGGAACTAGATGAGGCAGCAGACTGGTTTGGAGCCAGTAAGACTTGGTTTCCAATCCTGTCACTGGAACTTAAATGCTGGGCCCCCTTTTGGTTACCTCTCTTGGTCTCATTTTCTTCTTCTGTAAAATAAAGATAATAATACCTGAAGGATTTTTGGAAGATTCATATAGGCTGGTATTTGGAAAGTGTGTACAGAGCTTAAAGCACCATGGAAATGTCAGTAATCATTATGATAACGAGCCTATGATTGTTGGCCCAGTGGAAGGCTCACCAGACCTTGCTTTGTGCTACCACAGCCTTTGAGAGCCCAGAGCCACCTGCATAGTAACCTGGGGCATTGGGTTAGGACTTTGTTGGAGGATCTGAAAATTGTCAAAACAAATTTAATTTTACTTCAGTTTAAGATCACATACTCAACCAGTAGATAGGAGAGTTTGACAAAATTGAAAAAAAAAGTTGGGAGTCAAGGCATGGAAAGAAGTGTGAGAAATGGAGAAAGGACCTGGTGTAATTTCACTGGTACAGGGAAAGTCCCTCTACTCATGCAGGTTAGCACTTTCTCTTGGACACTTAGATCAGGGATTTTGACTTTTTTGTGGCATGGTCCCTTTTACAATCTGAAGAAACTTCCAGACCCCTGCTCATTATTGAAAGAAATGCTAAATTTCATTTAGAACTAGTGAAAAGAATGACAGTTTTTTTCCCAATCAAGTTCCCAAACCTCTGGAAATTTAAGACTATATACTCCTACATAGGGACTGTGAGCATAGAAAAGTTCCTTGCCCAAGATTATACAACCCATGTACAGAAGAGACAGAACTCTTGTCTTTCTGTCTCTGGGGCTAGCCGTCTAACCATCTCTTTGGATGAAAACCCATTATAAACACACACATATTTCATACACATACATATTTCTGCACAAATATGCAATATAGATATGTATTGCATGTATATATATGTGTATATATATATGTATATATATATATAACTCTAAAGTGTGTGAGCTGAGAATTTTTTGCCTTCCCACATTGCATTGATTTTTTTTTCATATTTGATCTCAATATCCCCTTCAAATCTTAAAATAAAATTGTTTTCCCTCCCCAGCACCCCCATACTAACTCCAGATTCCTAGGCAGTGCATACAGGCCTTTCTGGGTTCATTCATTACCTAGCAGTGTCTCCTAGGATGGTACTTCCTGGAGGGAAACTGGAACATACGGAGAATGACATCACTTTTTTTTTAACATCACCCTGTGAAATTAATTTTGAACCCAGCAGTTTAAAATACCCCCAAACACCTGCAAGTGAGGAGCCAGTTGGTGCTGGGATAATTAATTAGTAGTAGACCCCAGGACAAACCTGTGAATAAATGATGCTTCTTTTTTAAGTTACTAATGAAGTTGCATTTAAAAATGAAATTGCTTCAATAAATACATTGGGAAACACAGGCCATGTTTCTATGAATGCAATTTAACCATGAGAGAGGAAATGCTCAAATTAACCCTTGGCCTAAGAGCTTATTCTGAATGTGTCTTTAGGCTGCTAGGTGAATCCATGATATTGGCAACAATTCATTTCTGAATAGTAACCTGCCACCTGGCTACCATACTATTGGGAAAGCCTTAACTTGAGCATCCCTGGGGTTTGTTCACCTTCAGATTCTTTCTCTGTAATTTTGTTTTCCAAACATGATTTTCTGAGTTTGGTTCTCCTCAATCTCTAGACACTGACTATAGGGGTTTGCTTTTTGAAAATGTCACCAGTGGGGCGGCTAGGTGGCGTAGTGGATAGAGCACTGGCCTTGGAGTCAGGAGTACCTGGGTTCAAATCCGGTCTCAGACACTTCATAATGACCTAGCTGTGTGGCCTTGGGCAAGCCACTTAACCCCATCTGCCTTGAAAAATCTAAAAAACAAAAACAAAAAAAAAAAAAAAAAAGAAAATGTCACCAGCATAGCATTAGGTGTCAAAGATGTCTTTGGAAGCAAAAACCTTTCCAAGGGGTCCACGCTTTTTGTTGTTCCAACAGAAGCCATAGGTTGGATTTAAGAGAATGGACATGGGGAATGGTAGAGTGGTACCATGGAAGAGGAGCTGAATATGGAATCAAAGTCCTAGCTAGGTTGGAATCCCAGTTCTGCCAGTCACTAGTCTTGTGTCCTAGGGTTAATACCTGAATCTCTCTGAGCCTCAGTTTCCTCATTTGTGAAATGAAAGAAATGATCTTGGTGGCTGGAAGATCTCTTCTAAATCTAGGCTCTTAGGAGCCTAGTTGAAGCTAGAAGGAATCTCCAATTCCCTCGTTTTACAGATGGAAAAAACTGAGACCCAGAGAAGGAAAGCAAGTTATCCAAAGTCCCATGACAAGTTAGTGGCAGAGCTGGGACTAGAACCCAAGTTTCTTGTTTACAATCCAGAGTCAAGATCAAGTTCATAAGCTTTCAACTGCATAAGCAAACCCAAATGCTCAGATTTCCACAAACAAACTCTACCATTTCCACCACTATTAGATAAGGTTCCAGTTTACCAGTCAGCTAAATCTAAGGAGAGCTTAATTAAAGTCAATAGAGAAGAAAATGAAGTCATTTAAAGCACTATTTCTAGACTTGTGGCCCTTGGAAACATCTAAACAAAAAATATTCAATTATTTATGACGCTGACTTGATTTGTGGCCAATGAATTCCTCAGTTTGGGTTAGGCCATCTTTCTCCTGTCTCAGGGTGGAGAGAAGAGACATATAAAAATAAATTGCTGCTTTGGGGCCCGTTTTAAACTCTTCTCCATGAAAGTGCGGAGTTGAGGTGAAGAGACAAATGGCATTTTACAAGCTAAGCCTTGGAGGGAAACTATGCTGATGGGAGGGGCCTTCTGTGGTTTCACAGTTCCTTCAATTGGAGTGGGATGGAGGGGAAAGGGACCTGAGAGGCAGAAGATCCCAGTTGGAAGTCCAGCTTCATCATTTCCATCTGGATGACCTTGCAAGTTACTGCCCGTCTCAGAAGCAGAGTTTCCCTCTCTGTACAGTGAGCATGTTGGACTAGATGGTCTCCCCTTCCTGCTTGGACAGTCTTTGAATGGAAATTTCCTTTATATTGTAGCTTCATGACAAATTCCAGGAAGACTATGATCCCCCTTTTTGATCTTTTGAGTCTTCCCTCTATCCCACCACCCATGCTTAACCATGCTGGACCTTGTCTTCTTTTTCCAGCTCCAAGAACTCATTTCCTTTCATTTTTCCACTCTTGGAGGCAGTGTAAACACCAGGTTGGCTATGGGCAAATCGCTAAGTAATCTGCAAAGATTGGGACTTGATCCTTCTTATGATCCTCATTGAAGATGAGACTCCAACTGTCCTTCTCCCATTTCTCAGGACACATGGTCCCAACTCATTTTTTCCTTCAAGAGGTCAGAGGGTATAGAGCAAGAATGAACTTCAGCACCCATCTAGTCTGGCTCTGTGATGCTGTAGATGAGAGAATACTGAGGCTGAAAAGGATGCCCTGAAAGACAGTGAGAATTTCTCTCTCCCTTTGGGGGTGTACCCTGAATTTGAGCTCTGCTACACAAGCTTGGTTCTGTCTACCTACAAGAAAGTGATATGATCTGAACTCCTCCTGCCTCTATGCCAGGACTACCCTAGGACATTGAAAAGTGGAAGTGAATTTGTATAGAGCTCCTTTTGGAGTCAGGGACCAGTAGGTCTAACTTCACAGTCATTTGGGGGAAAGCAAATGACATCTGGCTCCTCCTTACCATAAGCCTCCCTTCAGTGCAAAGAAGTGTCTTGGTCTGGTTTCCCAGCTGAAGGCTCATGCTAAAGTCAAACCTGTAGCTCCTCTACTCATTTCCATTTGAATGCTTTGTTTTGGTTTGTTTTTCTTGAAGTCAAATGCTCATCATCATGTGTGTCCCTTCAGCTTCAGGATCTACAAAGAGCGACTCGCTCAAGCCCAATCACCACCCCATCCCATTTGCCCATCATCATTAAGGAGCCATTCTAAACCTCAAAAAATGCCTGTTTCTGTGCTTAATAGAGATGGGAAGTAAATTAAAGGATATATATGCGTATGTCTGTGTGGTCATCAACTCTCTATTATCTGCATCAGCTCTCCATTATCCACAGTCCATTTTTCATCTCTGGCTGGCTTCCCCCAACTACCCACAACACTCCAGCAACCTCTTCTGCTGGCTACCCGGCCAGCATGCGCTTGGGGAATGCAAATTAATATTAATAGCAATCAGCCTCAGCCAAATCAGTCCTTCCTAACTAGGGAGGTAAATCTGCATAATATCAAATGGGATAATGTATGTGAAAGCACTCGGAGACGCGTATAGTGCTATCCAAAGCAAGGTAGGATTATGATAAAAACCATAATGTATTGCAGAACCAAATACAAATTATTTTTAAATGATCTGCTATTTGGGGTGATCTGCACTATTAGCAGGCGCTTGATAAATACTTGTTGAATGGAGATCATGGAATATATTTGAAGATAAATATCTTATCCTTTCTTTTTTTCTACCTTAAACATTCCCAGGTTCTTAATCATATTTATATAGGACATAATTTTGAGATCCTTTTACTACCTTTAGCATCCTACAAGACATCTAAGTCATCCAGTAGGTAGATAAAGGTGGCCCAGTGGACAGAGCATCTAGCCTGGAATTAGGAAGCCCTGAATTCAAGTTCAGCTCCTACCTAGCTGTGTGACCTCTATTTGCTTCAGTTACTTCACCTATAAGATGGAGGTAATTACAGTAACTGCTCTGCAGACTTGTTGTAAGGATCAAATGAGATAGTATTTGTAAAACACTTAGCACAATGCTGGCATACAGAAAGCACTTAATAAATGTTCCTTCCCCTTTCCCTATCATTGCTCATTGAATCACTGTCTTAGAGCTGAAAGGAACCGTGATGGTCATCTAGTATTCTCCAACTAATTAATGCCCCCCCCCAAATGGAGTGAACAGAACTGAATACAACCCTCCAAAAGTGACCTGACCAGGAGAGACCTACAACAGCTTGCCATCTGGCTATCCAAGAGTTCTAGTAATGCCTAACATCATTTTATTCCACTCCCTTCCTCATCTATTCTTGGTGATATACACAGAAAATAACAATTGCTTCTGTCATATTAAGAGGGGAGTTCTGAACCACTATAACATTAGATAACATTTATAGATTTATGGTTTACAAAGACTTTTCTGTTTTCCAAAGCTGTGAGGGAGATATAATATTATAACCCCCATTTTAGAGATGAGAAGACTTAAGGGAAATAACTTACCTACAATCACACAGCCGGTAAATGTTTAGAACTGAAACTTGTTCCTGGCCTGGGTATCTCAGGTCTGTGGCTCTTTCAAATACTTTCAGCTGCTTCTGCAACCATTAAAGTGAGTTACTTACAGAGCTGACATTTTTCTTTTTCTTGTCTATGAGGCAATTGCAAAAAACCCCAAAATCATTCCCTTCCATTTTGCTCCTTTCATCAGCTGGAGGAGTAATCAAAGAAATCCCAGAAAAGCCACTTTAGTTTCAAAGATAGCATCCCAAGAACTACAGGCTCTGGTTATCTGACCTGTCCCATCCATCCCTCCAAAGGATTGGCTTGTTGATTGAAAGCTTCGGTTGGGATTTAGGTAGAGTATGGGCATTGTCAACCATTACCATGAGTCTAGATGTCAAAGAAGAAACACTGATGCTAAAAGGTAGGAGGGGGCCATTATATTTTTTCTCAAATCAAGGTCACTTTTTCAATCTTTAATTGGAGGCTAATAAATCAAATGACAGCCTGACACGTTATCTTGTACACTATTCCTCACATGGTAAAATGGAGGTCCAGCTGAAAATGTTTGGGAGTGATATTCTCAGAATACTTGTTTTGTGGAGACAATTTAATGTGGCCCATGTATTCATATCCAACCATCATGTTGGGGGCAAATGATAAATGATCCAGTATAACTAAGTCAGGAAATAGACCAGTCCTTCTGTCAGAAGCTTAGGACATTATGTGTTTGGGAGGAGAAAAGAGAGGGAGGTGGATAAAGTTTGTGTTGAGAGTTTCCCTCTCCAGCTCTAGCCAGTGCAGGTACAATATCTTCTGTATCCTTGGGACCCTGGCTCCAACAAGTTGAATTTGAATTCATCTTGGGAATCTTATTAAATAATATCTCTGGTTTATTTTTTCCCTAACCAGGGTTTTTTGCTCAGGAACATCCAAATTTGACTAATGACTTCCTAAGGACTTTCAACTCATCTGCAAGCATTTGGTCAATAAGGCATAAGATAAGAAAGGTTTATCTAATATGAAAATAAACCCCCACAGAATGAGCTCAAAATAAGCCCTTCAACAATCAAGAAAACTCTTCTTCAACTTTCCAAATGATATCAAGTATGATGATAGAAAGCCAGTCTAGTTGTTATAAGTACAGGAGTGTAAGAGAGAGAAATTATGGAGAGTGCACTGATGAGTAGGGGATGCCATAGCTTGCTAGGTGGCTCAGTGGATGGAGTACTGACCTTGGAATCAGGAGAACCTGAGTTCAGATCTGGTCTCAGATGCTGGACTTACTGACTGTGTGACCTTGGACAAGTTGCTTAACACTGATTGCCTCACATCCAGGGCCATCTCCAGTCCTGGTCCATACCTGGCCACTGGACCCATTGGCTCTAGAGGAGAAAGTGAGGCTGGTGACTTGACACAGCCCCCCCCCCCCAAATCCAATTTAGGTACTTGTCATGGCATCATCTCCTTGGTGTCATGGTCTTATTTGAGAATGAAGGACAAATCATAGTTTGCTCATTTTGCATTTTGAGATTTGCTACAAAAGTAGAGTGAGGGCATACAAGTTAGTGTGAATGTTGAGAGCTTGAGCCTATGGTAATACATCTGGGAAGTGACTGGTAGAGTATAGACTTAGAGTAACACTGAATTTGAAGTCAGAGAACCTGCAATGAGGTGTATGACTTTGGAAGTCACTTTACTCTCTTTGATCCTTAGTTTCCTCATCTGTAAAATAAGAGAATTGAAGTAGATATGGCCTTTGAGATTCCTTCCAAGTCTAGGCTTTGAATGAGAAGCTAAGAAGGGGGTAAGTGTGAAGGCTGGTGCATCTTGGGTATCTCAGGGTTTGCTGTGGTCACAGTGGGGTCTGGGGGAGGGGTAAGTCCTAGTTCCCTCTGATACAGATGTGCCTTATGACAGTGGAGAATTATATAGGAGGAATTTTCTCAAGTGAGAAAAGGAGGAAATGTTAACAATCCATGTGGGCAATGGGAGATTTGCCAGTGATAGCTCAGATTGTCTTTCTCTATGACATTATGCTCACGAAAAACTGTTCTGCCTCCTACCGAGGTGAAAAGGAAGGAGCATGGCTTTGCATATTCTGATCGCCTAGGAAACAGTAGGAGCTCCCTGGATTGGAAACAGCCCTATATAAATAGACCCTGGTAATCTCATCAAGTGATATTAGCCCAAATTAATCTTGGAGGTATGTCAGTGCTCAGCATTTGAAGATAGCAATAATGCATATGTACTGAGGGTTATGATTATTTTTATTATAGGTAGTTCAATGGGCTTGGCCTTGGCACTTTCCCTTACTACACTACCAATAAGATGAATCTCTCCAAAATGACAAATTCTAGACTACATTCATGTATCTGATTTTTTAAAAGGTCAAAATAAAAGATGTATTTTGCTCTCTTATGTAGGGCAGCATAAAGCCTAAGAGGCTTGTTGCTGAATAACAATATCTATATTTGTAAATATATAATATATATACACTATTATATAATATGTATATATAATATATTTAATATAAATAAATGTGCATGTGTATAATATAATGCATAGGTGTAAATATAATATATGCAATCTATTGTATATACAGATATAAATGTAATACACGTATATGAATGTATACACATATACAACTCATTAAAGTCAGGAATTTGAGAGAAAGAATTGAGGTATGAAGGGGGATTTCTAACAGGAACTCTGCTTAATTTTTTTTATTCTTTTTTTTTCTTCTCCCCATTCATTTTCATAGATGTCTTAGAAGATCTTGGACAGAAGGAAAAAAACCTAAGTTTTCTTCAACCCTGAGCTGCTCTTGTGGGGTTTCTGTCAAAGCTCCTCCACCCCAAATGGGTGTGAGGGTATAGGATTCCCATGTGACTATGAATGAGAATTATAAGGAATTTTCTAACTCTAAGTCAAAGGCTTGTGAAAGAGACATTGATCCTTGCAGGCAGGAGGGTAGGAGGACAAAAGCAGAATAAATGACTTTGTGTTCTTCTTAGCTGGCCTACTATCCTGTTTTCTCAAAGAACTTGGACCTCAGAAGGGGAATCTCCTTCCAGAAAGAAAAACTTAATAAAACTAAGGTTCTGGGAATCAATTGACCAATAAACATTAAGTACCTACTATAGGCAGGCACTGTGTTAAGTTCTGAGGAATTAAAAAAAGAGACTAAAGGTAGTCTGATATGGAGACAGAAGATCATCCTGAGTCAAGAGCTAGTAACAGAGACGGTCAGATCTAGGTTCACACTCATACTGGTTGTATTACCCTGGGCAACTCACTTAACCACTCAGGGTTCTAAGCAACTCTCTAAGACTGTAAGCTGCAGAGAAGGTACCAACCTGCATTGGTGGGGGGAGTTTTCTATCCTGGGAGTTCGCCTCCATCATTGAAATCACAGGTTCAGTCCCTATTCTCCCTTATAAGAAAGAGAAACTAAGGAGGTTCCCTCCTGATGATTGGGAGTGTGTAGAGCCTACCAATGAAATATCGGAAGCTTAAGTCTCTAGGCAACAAAATAAAAGAGAGATGGCTGAACTCATCCCTTCCTTATAGAAAATATTTAACACTTCTTTGAGGATTTCGGCTGAAGGCCCGATTCTAGTAGCAAAGAGAAGCACTCCAATTATGTACCCAGGGGAGCAATGCTGAGAAGTCAGCACAATATCAAGAGGGAAATACTAGGCAGTAACCAGACACCCATGTCCATTGGGAAGTTGGCCCAGAGGGAATCACAAGATGGCATTGACAGAAGACATTGGTGGCCCTGAAGCATATGGGGTATGAGTTGCCTCTTTTTGTATGTGCTCTGACCACCCATGTTCCTCAGGTGAATGCAGTCTTCCTATTGAATTATGGGAAAGTATATCCTAGGTATACAGTAGAAACATTTTAGTGCTCTTTTTCTTGCTGCCCTATTTCATTAAATACCTTTACCTTGAACTAACGGTGTCCTCTAAGTAATAAAAGTGAACCATTGGTTGGAGCTCATGACCTATGTTTTAAGTGGATAAAGACCCCCATACTACTGTGAGCCTAGGGGCTGTGCCACAAGGCCTCATTTGATGTTCTACGAGTGATGGAGAGTTCTCGAAGGCTATGCTAACAGTTCTGGCAGTTCTTACCCAATTTGAAAGGCTTAGAGACATCTACTCCAGCCCCTTCATTTCACAGAGTATGCAATTCAGCCCAAGTAAGGAAAATGACTTGTCCAGACTTACTTGTACCCAAGGGCAAATGTCAAATTAGTGGCACACCTGGGACCAGAATACAGATTTCTTGATCCAAATTCAGGATTCTTTCCATTACTACCTCTTAGCCTTTGAGAAAAACAGGTTGCAGACCAGTGGTCAGTCAGTCAATCAATCAATAAGCACTTATTAAGCTCCTACTAGATGCTAGGGATCAGATACTTTTGCATCCCTATAGGGATGCAGAAGGAAGCAAAAGACAGTCCCTGCCCTCAAGAAGTAAACAATCTATTGGCATGGTATAATGGGAGATGCACTGTATTTAGAGTCCCCTGGGTTTCAGTCTTCCCTCTACTCCTATTCCAGGTAGCCCCTAGCCACTAACTATCTGTGTGATCCTGATCAAGCTACTGGGAGTCAATTTCATCTTCTATGAGATGAGGGGTTTGAGCTCTAAGGTTTCTTGCAGTCCTCTGATCCTATTGGAATTGCTAACCCATAGCTTATTCCTCACTATTAGCAGCTAAAAATAAAAAAAAGCAAGAGTTTAGTTTTAAAAAAGAAATAAGTATAGATGGGAGGAAGAACCAAGTGTTCTTTAAAACAATCATTTCTGACCATAGTGCTACATAAACTGACACACTTAGACAATTAAAAGCAGCTCACACCAGCCCTGCACCCTCTCCACAGAGAAGATGATTAACTGAGCCACTCACCTGCTGATTAATTACTGAAGAAAACTAAGGAGATCTCAGAAAACAATTCTCCATAAATCAAGAAAAAACGAATTATCAAAAATAATTCTCTTCTGCCAGTCATCTTTTATAGAAAATGTGTACTTGGACTGGTTTTTGCCCTTCCATTTAGATTAGTTTAAATTTAGACACTGAAAGCTTTAAGGATAGCAGGTGAATGAGGATTTTTATGAATGCCCAATCACCTTAGAGTCAATGCAAATATCTACACATATAGACAACATGCTGATTTTTAATTGGTTGGCAAAGTAAGCCAATATTGGCTTAGATGACAAATTAAAACTTATTTGCTTTCATTCTGGAACCCAGAAGATTTAACATTAAACCATATATGTGATTTGAAGTTTTGTCCTGAAAAAAGTCTTATTGGAAGGCATTGTTCACTGAGTTCTGGCAGGATTTTGGGTATGGTGAAAAGTGTACTGGCAGAGGACCTGATTTCAAATCCTATGTCTGATACCAACTAGTTGTTTGACCCTGGCTAAGTCAGTTCACCTCTGTATTTCACTATTTTCCTCTGTAACATGGTGGGGTTGGAGTAAAAGGCCTCAGAGGTTCCTTTTAGCTCTTGAGCTAGGATCCTGTGATAACAGCTTTAAAATAGTTCAAATCTTAAGGCAGCCATGTGATGCAGTAGATAGAGCACCAGCCTGGGAGACAGGAGGACCTGAGTTCAAATCCAACCTCAGACACTTAATAACTACCTAGCTGTGTGACCTTGGGCAAGTCACTTAATCTCACTTGCCTTGCAAAAAATGCCCTTAAAATAGTTTAAGTCTTGCCAGAAGGAAGGGACCCATTCTTCAAATAGAAATTCTTTGGAGACAAAAATGCTATCTCACATGCTGGTTTAGTGTTAAATTCTCTAGGTTCCAAATGAAATCTAATATATTTTTCTTTGTCTTCAGAACCAATCTTGGCTTATTTGGCCAGTCACTTAAACTACCCCAACCCTGGAGTCTCAGTTCCTCAGCAGTAAAAGGAAAGGGTTGGACTAGATGGCCTCTATAGTCCCTTCCAGTGCTTAATTCCTTTGATCCTACTGGCTGGTCTTTCCTGAAAGCCCTTTATCCAAGGAGATTCTCCAGCTTTCTCTGGGAACCAGAGAATGAAATAGGAGAGAGAGAGAGAGAGAGAGAGGCAGTGGGAGCTAATGGACAACAAAGCACACTAGGAATTTAAGAACTGGATTCAGATCTGATCTCCACTATTTATTGCTTGGGCTGAGCATTTCTCTGCTTTGGTCTCCAAGAGGCAGCATAGCCTAAGGGCTAGAGTACTGGATTTGGAGAGAGAAAGGCCCGAGTTCAAAACTTGACTCTGCTTCTTTAGCAGTTGTGTGATAATGAACAAGTTGCTTTGACTCTCCTGAGCCTCAGTTCCCTCATCAGTTGAAGAGTGATAACGCTTCTTATAAGACTAAAGGCAGGATAGTGCAATGGAAAATACACTACCTCAGGGATCGGGATCAAATCCCACTTCCATTTATTACCTGTAAGGCTTTGAATAAGTCACGTCTTCCTTGTCCTTATTTTTTTTTTAAATAGATAAATAAATAAAACAAGTTAACATAAATGAGGTACTTTGCCAATTTGGAAGTTTGAAAGAACTGAGGTTGGGAGCATTGGACACAAAATTCTGTCATTTTGATTGTTATCCATTGCAGTTAAAAATATGCTTCAACACTATCAATAAAAGGCAATAAAACTCAGGTCAAATCTAACAGACAACCTGAGTACCATTCTACACATCAAAGCATGCATTCTTCCTTTCTGTAAATTCCTGGGAAACAACCAAAATAGAGGTTGGCAGTACTGTCAAGTGGCAATCCTGCTTTTAGGGGGTTATGTTTCATTGGCTTTGGAGATTGGAGGGAGCAGCAATAAGACTAGTTTAAAGTGTGATTGGTGGCAAAACAATCTGTCAGTAAATGTCTATATAAATAGATCCATTTACAGAGTAGGTGCCCAGTTGGCACCTTTTTATAACTTATAGCCTTAGGGAGCTGCCTTAGTTTCTGAGAGGTTGAGTGATTTGCCCAGGGCCATTCAGTCAATATATAATCAAAGGTTAGACTTGAACCCAGGACTTCCTGATTGCAAGGTCAGATCTTTATCCATTCTGTCTCTCATAGAAACAATTTAAAAAATGAAATGCATAACATTTAATGTCCCAGAAGCTGTGCTGGAAGCAGCAATGTGTAATTTTTTTCCATTGCTATAGAAATAGCAACTCCTTCATTTAGAAGAGATAAGGAGCCAGGGAAGTCATAAGCCATACCCAGAAATAAACCAGGAGCCCTGAGTAGACATTGCAAGGAAGTCAGCTTGGGTTCTACATCAGGAAAACTTCCTACCCATTGTAGCTGTTCCAAAGAGAGGTAATGGCTTCCCCCTCCTTGAATCACTGCTTGCCAAGATATTATAATGGGGATTCCTTTTTTGCTTAAGTTGAACTGGATGACCACTAAGGTCCCTTTAACTCAGATTCTGTGAACCAGTAGCATTATGATGAGGAAAAATAAGGATACATCTGTTTGCTACAGAATGCAACAGGACACCATGTTTCCTTCTGAGAACCCATTAAATATAATATTAAGTCTAGTAATATAATAATGGGTCATATTTATTCAGTGTTTTGCAGTATACAAAGCAACACCCCCCAAGAGAATGACATATAGCACTGATGAATGTAAGTCCTGCAATTACATCCAAAATCATTAATTTCATGAGATGGGGGAGGCCAGACTTGGCAGTACTTCATGTACAAAAGACCTTAAGGTTTTAATCCATCCCCAGGCTCACTCACCATGAGCCATCAACGTGATCTAAGGCAGTATTCATAAGAATACAGTGTTCACATCAAGGGAGGCAAGTGCCCCACTGTTTTCTGTCCTGGGTAGCCTGCATCTGGAAATTTGAATAAAGTTCTTGGTACCACATGAATACTGACAGACCAGTGGACTGTCCAGGGTAGAGTGACTAGGAAAGAGAATCCTTTAGAAATCTTGTCATATGAAAAACACATTGAGAAAATGGAATGTTTGACTAGGAGAAGAGTCTAGGAAAGACATGACCAGAGTCTTCAGCTATTGAAAGGGCAGTGATATTAGGGATATTCTTACTTGACCCAAAAAGGCAAACAAAACTCAATGACTTCTGAGGCCTCTTCCAGTTTTCTGACTCAGTGGGTAGAACTGACATGGAAGAAGATTTCAGCCAAGCAAAAGTTTTTGATGACTTGAGCTGTCCAAAAGTGAAATGTGATTCCACATGAGACACTTCCTGACTCTTTCTTATTACTGTACTAACAGTTGTTCATGAGATTTTAAGCTAATTGAGACAGTAGAAATCCTCCAAATTTAATCTCCTGGTTTTTACAGAAAAAGAAACTGAAGAAAAGAGTAGGGAAGAGACTTGCAAGGGAGATTAACTGCTAAGGACAAGGGTGATGAGTGAAATGGTACCTCTCCTCCCTCCCCCCCCCTTCTAAGACCAATCAGTCAATATATAAATGTTTATTAAGTATATCTTATATGCCAGTCACTTTGCTAAGTGATGGAATGCAAAGGAGGGCAACAACCCAGTTCCTCAAGAAACTTGTGATCTGTTGGGGTAAAAAGCACATTGTTCAACAATGACACACACACACAAATACTTATACCGTGTAAATGGAAAGTACTCCTAGAGCGAAGGCACTAGCAGTGGGGAGTGGGGGATGAGGGAGGGGACTACAAAGACTCTTTCATTAGGTGAGATTTGAGTTGAGTGTTGAAGGAAGCCAGGATTCAAAGATGAAAAAAAAGAGCATTCTAGCCATAGGAAGAAGGCATGGAATCAGGGGATGGGCTGACATGTGCAAGGCCAACTGGATCATAAAGTACATGGAGTGGAGTAAAGTGGAAGAAGACTAGAAAGTCAGAAAGGGGTCAGGTCATAAAGGTCATTAATCCCAAAGGAAAAAGCATATATTTCTATCTGGAGGTAATAGGGAGCCATTGGAGTTTATCAAGTGGAGAATGGGAAGTGCATTTTGGGAAGATTCCTTTGGTAGTTGAGTAGAAGATGGACTGGAGGGAGAGAAACTTGAGGCAGGGAGACCAACCAGCAGGCCAGTGAAATAGTCCAGACCCATCCCCAAACCAAAACCCCCTCTCCAATATAACCAATAAGTGAGCATCCTTCCTTGGCTTGGAGACCTCCAAGGAAGTCTTATTTTTCTTAGGCAGCTCACTCCATTTTGGGGCAGCTCTAATGACCAAGAAGTCTCCTGCCACAACGACACTGAACCATCAACAATTACTCTTTGTTGCTATCCATCCAACCAGTTCTGAAACCATCTGATTGTTTTATTGCTTAATCTGTCTTGTTCCACTTATTCTGTCTTGTTCCACATATTCATCATTGGATGAATATGAGCTACATTATCAAAAGATTTGTAAAATTTAGGTAAACTATATCCACTGTATTCTTATTACTCCTGAAAAAAAGGTATTGAACTTGACCTGGCAGGGCCTGTTCAACATAAAGCCATGCTGATTCTTGGTTAGAAACATTTTCCTTTTTAGATACTTACCAACCATCTCTTTAATCATCTCTTCTGGAATTTTCCTAGGAATCTAAGTCAAACTCACTGGCCTATAGTTTGTAAACTCTGATCATGTTCCTTTCTTTTTCTTTTTTTTTAAATCAGGAGAATATTTTCCCTTCCCAGTCTTATGATACTTTCTTGTCTTTTGAAACTTACAGTGACTCAACAATTCCATTTGCTTGTTCTTTCAGGACTCAAGGATGTAGTTCATCTTGGCCAAATGACTTGATTCATCAAAGACAGCTAGAGGCTCACTTATTATCTCCTCTGTGTTGCCTGAAATTAGAAGAGGTAGGTAGATGACAAAAATCATATATTTAGAATTTTTCATTTTGATTTGGTTATTAATTGATTTCAAAATCATTCCCCCGATCCTCCACCTCTATGTCATTGTAGGGTGGAGATGATGCCTGTCATCTGAAAACCAGTCTAGCTCAGTGAGGTGATCCTTAACAGAGGGCAGGCCACCAGATGATTTCTTGTAACTAGAGCAATTGAGGAGAATTTGAAGGCAGGAAGGAGTTGCTATCTACCTGAGCAGATATGGACACATGTATGTACCCAAGAATCTAAACTATAGATCACTGAGATACAGAAATAACTATTCAATTTAGAACTCATTTTTTAAAAATTTGGATCGAATGTAAAAATAAAACAAATGATTTAGATGTTGGCTTGCAATATTTGTAAAATATAAGTAGTAAATAGATTTATTAAAGAGTAGGTTACTATAATCATTAACTACTATTTTTGTACCTAATCGATTCCACTGACCCATTTCTCTATTTCTTAGCAAGTACCAGACAGTTTTGATGACTATCACTTTATAATATAGTTTTAGATCTGGTACAGCTTGGTCAACTTCCTTTGGAGTTTTTGCATTAGTTCCTTTGATATTCTTGACTTCTTGTTCTTCCAGATAAATATTGTTACTATTTTTCCTAGTTCTGTAAAGTAATTCTTTGATAGTTTGATTGTCATGGCATTGAATAAGTCATTTAGGAAGTCAAGTTAGGAAGGGGTCAGGTCATAAAGGGCATTAATGCCAAATAGAAAACTATATATTTCTGTCTGGAGGTGATAGGGAGCCATTGGAATTTATCAAGTGGGGAATGGGAAGTGCATTTTGTAAAGATTCCTTTGGTAGTTGAGTAGAAGACAGACTGGAGTGGAGAGAAATTTGAGGCAGGGAGACCAGCCAGCAGGCCATTGCAATAGTCCAGACCCATTCCCAAACTAAAATCCCCTCTCCAATATAACCAATAAGTGAGCATCCTTCCTTGGCTTGGAGACCTCCAAGGAGAAGGAAGTCCTGATTTTCTTAGGCAGCTCACTACTAGGGGTAGCTCTACTAGGAGCAATTACATTTTCCCCATAGTTTAGATCTGGCTTTATTTGTGTGAAAAGTGTTTTATAATTGTGTTCATATAGATAAATAGTGATTGTAATCATGACTAGCATTTCTATGGGAATTAAAGGATAGCAAAGCTTTTAATAAATATTATCTCATTTGATCCTCTCAACAATCCTGTGAGATAGGTGCTATTTTTTTTCCAATTTACAGATGGGGAAAACTGGGTAAGAAAAAGGTTAAGAAACTTGCCCAGAGTCACACAGCTAGTAAGTGTCTGAAGCCAGAGTAGAATTCAGGTTTTCCTGTCTCTAGGCCCATACCTTTCTCAACTGTGATACCTAACTACTTAATTGTAGTGGGAAAAAATGCTAGATTTGGATGCAATTACTAGCTCTGTAAGCATGGGCAAATTACTTCATCTATCATAGTCTCAGATTTGCTCAAATACTCCCTGAGATCTGTAATCACTTGGATGTGACTCTTCCTGCCAATAATACTGATCACAACCCATCCGTGATTGCCGATCTTATAAACTTCTCCCACAGGTTCATCCTACGCAAGCAGTTCAATGTGTTAGAGGCCTTCTTTGATTTCTCCTAACATTGTGTTAATAAGAGTGAGGCCATTCCTGCTGTCCATTGGTTATTGGTTGACCTTGTCAGGTGATAAGACTGAGATATTTCCTTTTCTTTTTTTTACTACCATGACTTCAGGTCTTTGTAGTTCCTTATTTGTTCTATGTTGCAGTTAGCTCTTACTCAGCATGTGTATGATGTGTATGACCCAACAATTTCCATTGCCTTCTAAACAATATTCATTTTTTATTTGACATAGACTTTAGTTTTCTGTGACTGAATCTCAGTCATACAAGAATTTTGGTGTTTAAAATTAGGATGACACTTGGCTGTAAGGTGATATTTCTGATTGCCACTGGAAAACTGCAAAGTTTCTGAAACAATCTAGCCCATTCTCCTCTTTCTCTTAATTTTAGACCCCCTTTCATTGCTCAATTGCAGTGTTAGTCAATCAGTTAACATTACATGCTTATTATGTAGCAAGAGCTCAGGATACAGAGGAAAGGCAAAACCCAATCCTTTCCCTCAAGGAGCTCACAGTCTAAATCTGGTAACTACATGGAAACAACTGTGTGGGTATAGACAGGATCAGTTGGGGGTCCTTTGAGGGAAAGGAGACCTGGAAAAGGTTTCTTGTAAAAGATGAGACTTTAGCTGGAACTTGAAGGACTCCAAGGAAGTCAGAGGGTAGAGATGAGGAGGGAGAGTACTCCAGGCACAGGGTTGCCTGGGAAAATGTTCAGAATCAGAAAATGGAGTGTGAGGAATACATATCTATGGGGCATCTAAGATATACAGAAAAAGATAGACAAGCGCTATGACTTGTCCATATATATTCATGTAAAGAGTTAGGCAATAGGTATTCTTTCTCCACCTGAAATTTCCTTTATTGAGGATTAAACTCTTGAATGGGTAGAAATTCCTCCTAGATATTTTGCACAAACATGATGCCACTCCAAAATGGGAGCCTCCCTATGCCCAATAGGGAAGCAAACCTTCTTTGCCTGAACTCCATCCTAAGTTTCTCCCATGATTGTGACAAACACCTTTGGTAGGTATCCAACTCCTTGTTTTTATGCTTACCTGAAAATGGGTATAAAGTCCATTTCACTTATAAAAACAATACTTCTTTTACATTTAAAACTCCTTTTAAATATGAGTTACTCATTATGAGTACTCATAACTCTGAGTACTCATTCCTCACAGATACAAATTCATGAGATGAGGGAACTCTGCTAAATTCTCTGCTAAATTGAGAACAAGATTAAGAAGATTTACAATTCTACAATTGACTATGGATATATTCCATGGACAAATTTCTTCTAGTCTTGGCTCATTCTGTTTCTACCTAATAGAAGATTGGTGGGAACTTTGAAAGTCAATTTTGGTCTAGATATTCAATTATTCTCATGCTCATGGAACCTCAGGCAAATAAGACTGTGGAATCATTTTAAAAATTAATTGGAGGGGCGGCTAGGTAGTGCAGTGGATAGTGTACCAGCCCTGGAGTCAGGAGTACTTGAGTTCAAATCCGACCTCAGACTCTTAATAATTACCCAGCTGTGTGGCCTTGGGCAAGCCGCTTAACCCCATTTCCCTTGCAAAAACCTAAAAAAAATAATTTGGGGGGCAGCTAGGTGGCCCAGTGCATAGAGTACAGCCCTGGAATCAGGAGGATCAGAGTTCAAATTTGACCTCAGACACTTAATATGTAGTTGTGTGACCTTGGACAAGTCACTTAACCCTATTGCCTTTGAAAAACCAAATTAAAAAATTAATTGAGAAGAAATACAAAAGTAAAACAATAAAAACATCTTCATTCATCAAATGAGTATCTCCTCATTCTATGAAGGAAAATCCTTGTCTAAGTTTTATTCTGAAAACTGAGTGAAATGTGGTAAAACATTGTTTCCCTCAGTCCCCCCCAGAGCTCAGAGATCCCTTGCTTCTTCTTCTTCACAGCTTCCAGATGCTGGTTTGAGTAGCAGGTATACCAATCTCTAATATGAACCCCCATCCTGTATGCTCTTTAGTAGACCAAATCAGTATAATATATGAAAACACCAGTAAAAGGAATTTAATTAAAACAGGGAAGCACAGGAAGAAAGACTTTGATCAAGCAGTCACACTGATCTCCTCCCCATCTTAGCCTCCCAGTGGTTGATCCTTACTGACCACTCTGGCTAAGAAAATTATCTCATGGCAGAGTATCAGCCTGAGAGCAAGGAGCATAGTTGTAAAGTGTCATGGCTTCCTCTCTGTACAAGAATCAGTTGTGATAGAAAGCCCCCTTGCTTCACCTTGGCATGGGGAGCAAGACAATCATCAGAGCTTAGGACACCCCCCCCAGTAACTCACCACTACCTTCTCTAACTCTACATTTATTTTTTCAGGTGACTTCCACTTTTGCCTTTCAAAATACGGTTTTTAAGGAATCTAAAATCCCAACAAGAGCATGGGTACATGACTGTAGATGTATGTTCTCCATATAAAGAACAAGTTTCTGTAGCTGTGGCCCTTCCCCAGAGTTGGACTGTGTGTCCCATGAGTCAGGACTGAATTAATCATCTGCTTGTAGCTTTACCATTAGTCAATCCATGACTCCTGCTCTCCAAAGTATCTACATAGCACTGGCAGACCACTCTGCATGAAGGTTCACCTTCTCTTGTAGCCCAAGCAGCATCCTCCTGGTGGAAGCCAACTGAGGCTCTGCTCCCACTCAACTCTGTGACTCAATACCTACAGAGCTCTTTGCCACACACATGACTTGGCTGTTCTCTCCTTACAGTGGTGACATTCTTTACATTATTGATAGTACAGAGGCTCACAGGACTTCCAAGTCTGATTTCCTAAGATTATGACCAACCCAAGGCTTGGTCAGGTGGGCATCAAGAATTTATTAAGATTTACTACCTAACAGGAGGTGTGCTAAGAGCTGAAGATAAAATACAAGCAAAGTCAGAAACATTCTCTACCCTCAAGATGCTTGCATTCTAATGGAGTAAGATAACAAATAGAAGGAGGCTGAAGGGCTATGGGGATGAGAAGAGAAGCTGCCAAATGTGGGCATGGTAGCAAACACTAGAGAGGCAGAAGCATAGCTGAGAGGTAAATCCAATATAACTGTCCTGGGCCTCAGACTCAAAGGAAATGTAGTTCTAATTGAACAGGCTTGTGTAGCATTATTGCAATGCTGTATGCATTATAGTATACATAGCATAGACCATATTGCATTGCAACTATGCAGCATAAGGGGAAGTGGAACTTGCCCTGTTCCATAAGATGGAGTATACAATTTGGGAAAAACCTCACACATTTTTCCCCTTGACTTTTCATCCCAATTAAAATGGTTCAGAACCCAGATAGGAGTATTTCCAAACTCCCATTTTTTTGAATGGGTACTCCCTCCACCAATTCAGATTGGGATTGATTTCCCGATGACCATATTAGTGATCTTACTGTAGCCAAAACAATTGATCACCCTGCAGTCAGTTCACAACTTACAATGGTCCTCAGGCAAGAAGCCTACTTTCTCTAGCCATGCCCTTAACTCTAAGTCTTTCCATCTGGAGGAGGTAGAACTCACCATTCTGTATTCTGTTAGTACAGCCTTCAAGGTCTCAGGGCTTCAAGGACTCCTTAGTCATTTTAGTGTCATAGACCCCTTTAGTAGATTAGTGAAGCCCTTCTCAGAATCATGTTTTTAATGCATGAAATAAAATACATAGGATTACAAAAGAAACCAATTACATTGAAATACAGTTAGCAAATATATTTTTAAAAGCATACAGACCAAAAAACTAAAAAAAAAACCACATAGATCCCAAGTTTAGAGGAAGATAGTTTTAGAATGTTATTGCCAGTTGTTCAGAACTCTTTTATTTTTTAAAACTTTTTCCCCTAGGGAAGATTATTTATTTTTCCAACTACATGAAACAGTAGCTTTCAAATATCACTTTTTTTCCTATTTTTCTCCCTCCTTCCCTTGACTCCCCTCTCTCTCCCTGACAGAAAGCAATGTAATTTAGGCTCTATATCTATAACCATGCTAAACATAGATCCATATTAATCATGTTGTGAAGGAAGAATCACATCCAAACAGAAGAAAAAATTATATAGAGAAAAAAACAACATAATTTGTAAGATGATTTTTTTTTAAAAAAATAGAAGATAGTAATCTTTGATCTGCATTTAAACTCCACAATTCTTTCTCTGGATATAGATGGTATTCTCCACCACAAGTCTTTTCGTATTGTACTGCAGAAATAAGCAAGTCTATCATAGGTGATCACTACTTAATGTTCCTATTAGTGTATATAAATGTTCTGTTTTGCTCAACCAGCATGTTTGTATGCAAGTCTTTCCAGGTTTTTCTGAATTAACATCCCTCCTGGTTTCTTTTTTTGTTTGTTTGTTTGTTTTAGATTTTTGCAAGGCAAATGGAGTTAAGTGGCTTGCCCAAGGCCACACAGCTAGGTAATTATCAAGTGTCTGAGATGGGATTTGAACCCAGGTACTCCTGACTCCAAGGCCGGTGCTTTATCCACAGTGCCACCTAGCTGCCCCCCCCCCTCGTGGTTTCTTATAAAACAAGTGTTCCATCACTTTTCTATACCATAATTTGTTCAGTCATTCCCCAATTGATGGTCACCCCTTCAATTTCCAATTCTTTGTTATTACAAAAAGAGCTGCTATAAATATTTTTATACATGTGAGTTTTTTATACTTTTTGATCAAAACCGATTAAAACTAAAATTAATTCAGAACATTTGGTTACACTCATTCATCAATATGATCGTTGAACCAGGTCAAGATAATATAAGACCCTTATCTTAATGAAGAGTTAAGGGGCACTTAGGTGGCACTGTGGATAGAGCACTGGCCTTGGAGTCAGGAGTACCTGAGTTCAAATTTAAACTTAAACACTTAATAATTACACTAGCTGTGTGGCCTTGGGCAAGTCAGTTAACCCCATTGCCTTGCAAAAAAAATGAAGAGTTAAATTTTGTATTTGGCATAACAAGCAAGTTTATATTTAAATAGACATAATCTTCAATGGAAATCATAAAGGTATTTTCCTGATCTTTATTATTTTCCAAAATTATTTTTACAAAAGCAATTCTTCTATTTGAGTTCATTTCTAGGAGCTCATGAAAATTAACTAGGGATTTCCCCTATTTTAAGTTTTTTTATGCAAGCTACCTCTTTATTAGGTTAGCAAATAGGCAGAAAGCTTGTTCTTTTGGAAGGTTTCAGTTATTTCTACTATTAACAGACCCCCCCCCATTTTTTAAAACATAGGACTGTCTCCACAGCCTTTTTCAAACCAATTTAAGTATTCCAAATGTTAGCCTTTTCATTTACAACTTCTAAGTGATAAGATCTACAAAGATTTTAGAAATATTTTATGTGGGGAATAAAGTTTTTCATATGCACTGAGGCATTCAACTTTTCGAAATTCCAGCCACTAAGGCTGTTTTCTCTATACTGAAAAATTTCAGTCAGCTAACCAGATATTTTTAGTTTTTTATCCAGATGTTTTGTGTTGTATAGACACAATCCAGGACAGAAAGTATTTGAGCTGTTAAGACCACAAATGAATACCACAAATGTGCTTACACTTTGGTCCCCATGGACTTTATCTTAGCTTTTCAGATGTTGGGTTGGATTTAAAAGTGAATAAAAAGTCGACATTGTCATTATCAAAATGACTTAGAATAGGTCAGAATTCTTAAGAGTGTCTGTCTGTGTGTGTGTGTGTGTGAAAATTCTGCTTTTTAAAAATTGACATCCCATCAAAACATTCTGCCACTTATTTTGACATGAGCTGACATCTTTTTTAATCTCAAATAAATTCAAAATAGTTTAATTAGAATTGCACAGTTTGCTTTACCAAAAAAATCAGTGTTTTGCTATGTAGAATTTTTTTTTTACAAAAAAGAGGTCTAATCCACTGGTCTGTGGTTTATAATCATTGGGATCTCTGTCTTTGGTGGACTTGTGTGGAGGGGGGTTTCAGCTCTAGCACCTCTAGGGATAGGGATAGAGTTTGGAAGTCAATTTTTGGAGGCATTACCTATCCCTTCGTGCTTTACCAAAGTATCGAAGAAAAAGTAATGTGTCTTCATTGATAAAATTGTGAACTGATCTAACTATTCTGGAGAGCAATTGGGAACTATGTCCAAAGATAAAACTGTACAAACCTTTTGATCCCCTAATACCACTACTAGGGTCTGGATCCCAAAGAGATCATTAAAAAGGGAAAAGGACCTACATGTGCAAAAATATTTATAGCAGCTCTTTTTTGTGGTGGCAAAGAACTAGAAATTGATGGGATGCCCATCAGTTGGGGATTAGATGAACAAATTGTACATAAATGAAATGAATACTCTTGTGCTTTAAGAAATGATGACCAGGTGAATTTTAGAAAATCATGAAAAGACTTGTATGAACTGATACTAAATAAAGCAAGCAGAACCAGGAGAACATTGTACACATTATCAGCAACATTGTGTGATAGTCAATAATGATAGACTTAGCTCTTCTCAGCAATATAATGATCCAAGACAATTCTAAAAGACTTATGATGGAAAATACCATTCACATCCAGAGAAAGAACTATGGCATCTGAATGCAGATTGAAGCATACTATTTTCACTTTTTAAATTTGTTTTTTGTTTATTCTTTCTCGTGGTTTTTCTCTTTTTTTCTGTTTCTTCTTTCACATGTCTAATACAGAAATATGCTTAATATGATTGTGCAGGTATAGCCTATAATAGATTGCTTACGGCCTTGGGAAGGGCAGAGGCAAAGGAGGGAGAGGAATGTGGAACTCAAAATCTTACAAAAATGAATGTTGAAAACTATCTTTATATGGATTTAGAAAAAAACCAAAATGCTATTATTTTAAAAAAGAAAAAATAGTAGTTCTATAACATTAGGATAGTCACATACCAAGCCTCTTGCTGACAGAAGCTTATCCAGGCCCAGGGCCTTTGACAGCAGGCCCAACCATGAGCCAAGTGGATTTTCCACTGACAGGTTATTTTCTTTCGGTGGAAAACCCTTTGCCATTTTGAGTCTTGAGCAAAGTCAATCAGTTGCCCAAAGACCCCATTACCAGTTATGTACTCATGCAAACATCCAAACCTTTCTCCTCTAGTCTTTAAGCAAGAACAGACTGAAGTCACTCTCCAATATTTCAGGACCTTAGAAAATGAGAGGCCCAGTCAATTAGTACTTTCCCAGTATGAATTGGACTGGATTGCTGGCAAATTTTCTCCTTTTCTCCTAATTTCTAGTTAGTGTCTACTGAAGTAAAACTTGATTTCCCTTGCTGCTTTTTCCCACTCTCTCAACTTGTCTCATTTTAACCTTTCCCCTCCCCAATTTCTTTCCCCCTCTGCCCTCTCCTTCCACTGTGTCCTCTGGAATACTTATCCTATCTATAACAAATATCTCTTCATATTAGATTTCTTTATCTCTTACTCTTGACTTTCTGGGTTTCTTCCAGAATATTCTACATCCATGGCCATTATCTCTAGTACTGGACACTCTTCTTATCCTTTCCAATCCATTGAGGCAGGAAGAAAGGTTGGCACATTCCTTGTTCCTTACAGTCACTTCCAGATCTGCTCTCTGCCATCATCACTCAGAAACCTTGAGGTTTCATCCTTCTATCTTTTATCTAGAGCTTTATTTCTGTAATCCACCCTCTAGATCACTCTCCTTTCTCAAGGAATTCAGTACCATCCTCTCTGACCATCTAAACTATAGTCCTTTTACTCTATAATTTCAAAATACATGTTGACACCCCCATCCAAATATCCATGCCACACTGACAAACTAACTTTTCTTCATATTCAGGATTCTTTCTCTCCTCTCTGCATCCCTTCACAGGCTATTAATCCCTCTGCCTGCCCTACCTCTTAGAATCCCTAGCTTCTTTTAAAGCTTAGCTCCTATGGAAAGTCTCTCCTAATGTCTTTGGTTATTAGTGCTCTTCCTCCCTCTTCAAATTATCTAGGATATACATCACTGTGTTTATGTAGCATCCTCCAGATATTTTTAGTTTTTTATCCAGATGTTTTGTGTTGTATAGACACAATCCAGGACAGAAAGTATTTGAGCTGTTAAGACCACAAATGAATACCACAAATGTGCTTACACTTTGGTCCCCATGGACTTTATCTTAGCTTTTCAGATGTTGGGTTGGATTTAAAAGTGAATAAAAAGTCGACATTGTCATTATCAAAATGACAAGGAACATAAGTTCCTTGAGGGGGGAATTGTTTTTGTCTTTATAGCCTGGAACACAAGAGACAATTAAATTCAATTTAACAAACATTTAATTATAGGAAAAGATCTTAAATTGTAATGACTATTTAAATCTAACAAGAATATATATAAACAATCTAGAATGAATTGAAAGCAGGATTGTAGTCAGGGCTGTAAAGGTACTGGAAGCTTTTCTGTTTAAAGGTAGAATAGGTTTTTTGAAAAGATAGTGAGTTCTCCATTTCTAGAGGTCTCCAAGTGGAAACTGAGTGATCACTTCTCAAGAATATAGTAGAGAGGTTGTTCGCTCAGTTAAGGGTTGGGCTGAATGACTTCTAATATCCCTTCCAACTCAGAGGTCCCATGGCTTCATGTTAGAATTGTTTGAGCTAGATAAGAATGGAATCAAGACTTGTGATACACAGATGTTTTTAAATATCATGTGAAAAAGGCATTAGATGGACTTGGAGTGACCTGAGGTTAGAAAGGGTGAACAAAACTAGGATCAATGTATAGAGCAGGCAAGGAAGTTCTTTAATTTAAAGAACAATTTTTTTTCATATTTAAAGCTAACAGTGGAATAAGCTGCATTTGGAAGTTCATTGGTAACATTCAAACAGAGGCCAGATGACTAGTTTTCCAGGTTATTGTGGGATTTCAGCAGGGGGTAAGAGGTCACACTCATTGACCTCTGAGGGCCCTTCCAACTCCGAGATTCGATAATTCTAAAATATCCATTCAACAATTCGTTCAACAAGTATTTATCAAATGTCTGCTAATAGTACAGATCACCCCAAATAGCAGATCATTTAAAAATAATTTGTATTTGGTTCTGCAATACATTATGGTTTTTATCATAATCCTACCTTGCTTTGGATAGCACTATATGCGTCTCCGAGTGCTTTCACATACATTATCCCATTTGATATTATGCAGATTTACCTCCCTAGTTAGGAAGGACTGATTTGGCTGAGGCTGATTGCTATTAATATTAATTTGCATTCCCTAAGCACATGGTAGCCGGGCAGCCAGCAGAAGAGGTTGCTGGAGTGTTGTGGTAGTTGGGGGAAGCCAGCCAGGGATGAAAAATGGACTGTGGATAATGGAGAGCTGATACAGATAATAGAGAGTTGATAACCACACAGACACACGCATACACACACACACACACACACACATACATATACATATATATATATATATATATATATATATATATATATATATATATATATATCCTTTAATTTACTTCCCATCTCTATTAAGCACAGAAACAGGCATTTTTTTTGAGGTTTAGAATGGCTCCTTAATGATGCTGGGCAAATGGGATGGGGTGGTAATTGGGCTTGAGCTAGTCTCTCTTTAAAGATCCTGAAGCTGAAGGGACACACATGATGATGAGCATTTGACAGGTTCTAATGAGTGAGTATGTATGTATGTATGTGTGTGTGTGTGTGTGTGTGTGTGTGTGTATGATAATTTAGAACACATCCAGAGAATAGTGACCAAGGGAGTAAGAAATGGCTGAAAGAATGGAGGAAGGAGGGTTAACAATCAAAGAAAAGAGTATTTAGAGGAGCCACAAATGATCACTATAGAACTGTCATATAAAACAGTGACTAGATTTATTCTGTGTAAATCCAGAGGGGCGAACTAGGTTCAAAGGGTTGATTTTAGTTGCATATCCTAACAATTAGTGGTATCCATAAATTAATGGGCTACCTTCCAGTTTCCCACCACTGAAGGTAGCAAGCACATCATCTCCTGTCAGAGATCTTAGAGAAAGAATTGCTATACTGGTTGGATTAGACAGACATTCCAGTACCTGAATTCTATGATTCTGGGCAAAGAATAGGAAAATAATAATATAATTTCTCTTTGTTTATCTTTCCATTCTCTGTCCACATTAAGAAAGGTTTAATCTCTCTGTTTGCTCAGATGCATACCAGAATAGGCTTGGAGTTGATAATGCAGAGGACATAATCAAATTCATTTTCCCTACTGATTACGCAGATATACAGGCAGGCACACGAATATTTTTTCTGGCTTTAGGAACACAATTTTTATAACTAAGTTTGCAGAGTTTTCTAGCACAATAAAATGAAAATTGAAGTTTTGTTATCTTCTATTACCATAAATTCAATGTACTTTCCAGAATCTCATTCCTCACTTCTCTACATCTGTTATCATTTTGATCTGAATGTAATGAAAAATTGAGCACAAAAATTCTTTCGTTTACCAGGACTTAAACAATATTATCTAAGTTTTCTAAGATATTTCAAATGTTTGGTGACAGGAAATTAAGTAGTACTCATATCTGCCTCCACAACAGCTATCTCAAAATTTATTCGCCTCTACAATGTTCTCAGTAAAAATCAAATGAGATGATCAGAAAAGAAAACTTGAGCAATGTTCTCTTCTAACTTTAAAATAAAGACTTATCTCAGTTAAAATGACCTTTAATTATAGTAAAACTTCCACAATTTCTTTTAAGAAATGAAATAGTCTCTAATGACATTAAAAAGTGAGCTTAACCCTTCCTCCTCTTAGTAGAAAATTAATGAATAAACAAACATTTAATAAATGTTTTCTACAAGTCAAGCTTTGTGCTGAGTGAAGGAGAAACAGAGGCTAAAATAAAACAGCCCCTAACCTCAAAAAACTTGCATTCTAACAGAGAAGATACCATGTGTTTGTGTGTGTGTTTTCTGTAACATCTGTTTTTAAATATATGTGTGTATATATATATATATATGAAATACACATAACCCAAAGGATAAGAAGAGGAAGACAATGGGTGTAGATTGTTGTATAGTGTCAGACATCGCTGGTCCTTAAATGTTTTGGCTAATTAAATTTCTTAGATTCATGAGGCTCTGAAACCTTTCCCTCCTCTCCTGATCTACACTCAGACCAACAGACTGGATCTCCGGAACTCAGGTGGCTTTACACTCCACTCTCTCTGCCAGAGTTCTAGGGGTAAACAGGAGGAATTGTAGATTATTTTTCTGATACTGCCCTTCATGAGCCCCTATCTGCTATATCTCTCAAATATCACTGACAGTGTTTCTGCCCCAATATAACTCTGACCATTGATCAATTTATATCTGTTCTGTTGCTGATAACCAATAAACATCAATTGACTTTTTAGAAAGAGGTATTTGCTAAGAAGATATAGGAAGAATCAAAGTACAAAAACCTCAAAAATGGAAAACACTCTTTCCTTTACTTCCTCAGACCTTGGGAAGAATGAGCCCAGATTTCAAAGTGGTTGCTATTAAATATTCCGAAACCAAAATCATTTCTTGTTTTGGACTAGCCAATGGGCTTGCAGGCTACAGTGGACTATTCCATGGCTTACAGGCTACAGTGTCTAGACTTTCAGGTTGATTCACTACTGGGTTGGATCAAGTAAGTCATTCCTCAGGGGAGGCTTGACTATGGAAGCTATCAGAAAATTCTATTGACTCCAGTTGCTGATCCTCTGATAGTTCTTTTGATCTTTCAAAGCTAGTGAATTCTGTCTGTGATACCCATTTACCTAAGATCAGAAGAAAAGATTGTTGTTGTTTATCCTTCCTTCTTGAAGAAGACCATTGATATCAGGGAGGTTATGCCATGACATGCAAGTGAATTGGATTTAAGAGAGGGGTCTGTGTAAAGTCATACACTTACTTTCACCTCTGGAACCATCTGGATCCAATGGCCAAGTATGGAACAAGATGACTGGAGATGACCCTGGATGCAGTGGGAGGCCTTGGCTGTTTTAAAGCTAAGGACTTTCCCAGATCACAGTTTGAGTGAGCAACACCCATTCAGTGATTAAGGCTAGGAAAGAGAGATGAAGCAGAGAAGAAGAAGGACCACTTTTACTTAGTCCAAAAAAAATAAACTGGAAAGGTCAGACTCTCTGGGTTTCTGAGTGATTAAGGTAGGTTAGAAAGAAATGAAGCAAAGAATAGTTTCTTTTTCATAGTAAAAAAAATCAATCTGGGAAGGGTTTCTGGGCCAAACAGAAACATTTGCTGTTTATATCCACTCTGAATCAATCAGGGTCCAAAGAATTACTATGTGTGCTTAGCTTGAGACCCATAATGGGGAAAGAAGGAAGGGTGGAAGGGTTGAAGGGAGGAAGAGAGGAGGGAGGGAGAAATGGAAGAAGGGAGGAAGAGAGGGAGGGAGAGAAGATGGGGAAAGGAAAGGAGGGAGGGAGGGAGGAAGGGAGGAAAGGAAGAAGGGAGGGAGGGAGGAAGGTAGAAAGGGAAGCAGGGAAGAAGGGAGGGAGGGAGGGAAGAAGGGAGGAAGGGGGAGGGGAGAAAAGAAGGAGAAATGAGGAGCTAGGTAGCCCAACTTGCCAGCAGTGGAACTACTCCTATGAGTCACAGAGGCTGTTGTTTGTCCTTCATTCTCAAAGCAGACTGTGACAACTTTAAAAAAAGGAGAAAAGAAGCACTACAGAAATAAAAAAGGAAAAGTACCATAAGCTCACTAGCACACAGCAACCCTGATGAAGACATAAAGTAGGCAGCACTGTAACCTTTCTCTCCACCTGCAGACATACAACAGAACCCACCAAGGAAGACAGAGAGCAATTTTGCCTCTTCATACCTTTTATATGAATACTTAGTTCCTGCTTAGCAGCCACTTAAAAGGCTTTTCATCACTGAAATGTGAGCTAGAGGAAACAGTCAGAAAATAGCTCCACATATTCTGAATTGGAGAGCAGGACCTCTCCTGGACTTAGCAACCCTGAGTTTTGAGACTTGGTTCTACCTCTTACTGGCTCTGGGACCATGAGCAAGTCTCTTAGCTACTTCATCTATAAAAAAGTTATAACATGTTGTACTATTCAATTCATGTAGTTTTTAAAATAAAAACTGTTTCAAGAACTCTATAGGTGATTCCCAGATTCAGTATCTCACCTTCATTCCAGGCTTATATCACCAGTTGTCTTTTGGACATATTAAATTGCAGATCCTCAGCATTTTAAACTTGAGAATTCATAATCTTTCCCCCAAAAGAACACTCCCCTTTTCCAAACTTCCCTATTACTATTAAGGGTATGATCAACCTTTAAGTCACCCAGATTCCCAACTTCAGTGTTATCAGTTCTTTACTCTCACTAACCCCATATATTCAATCCATTACCAAATCTTATCATTTCTACTAGAGGCCTTTCCTAGACCTCTCAGTCCAATGGGCTAGTCCTTCCCCTCTCAGATGCACCGCCATCTATTCTGAATATCTTTTATGTAACTAGTTATTTACATATCTCTTTCATTAAACTGTATGTTCCTCAATGGCAGGAATTATGTCTTTGTTTCCCCATTGCATAGTGCCTGGTCCATAGTAAGCTGTAACTGAGAAAATGCAGTATATTTTTAAAAATTTAAATACTTTATTTGTTTTTCCAACTACATGCAAGGTTTTGAGTTTTATATTTTTCTTCCTCCCTCCCTTCCCTCCCTCTCCTGATGACAGAAAGCAATCTAATAGAGGTTCTACATGTATAACCATGCTAAACATAGATCCATATTGATCATGGTATAAAAGAAAACTCAAATCCAAAAGGAAGAAAAAAAACATTAAGAGAGGAAAAAAATAACATAATATGTAAGACAACTTTAAAATTGAAGATAGTAAGCTTTGGTCTTCATTTAAGCTCCACAATTCATTCTCTATATATGGGTGGTATTTTCCATCACATGTCTTTTAGAATTGTCTTTGATTATTATACTGCTGAAATGAACAAGTCCATCCTGGTTCTGCTCACTTCACTCAGCATCAGTTCATGTAAGTCTTTTCAGGCTTTTCTGAAGTCCTGTCCCTCATGATTTCTTATAGAACAATAGTGTTCCATCACATTCACTTCCCACAATTTGTTCAGACATTCCCCAATGTTTGGAATGCAGTATATATGACTGATTAGACTGTTATTGTTATTACAAACTGTTAATTTGAGATTCACCCATCTTTCTTCTCTGGTTATAGGAACAATGACTTTGAATACTGAGTGCCATTATGCTCAGCTTTAACTTATGAAAATTCCTTCTCTAAATGTTTCCAGCTAGAAATGTGTTATGTTCACCAAGTCTAAAAAACTCCTTTTATGTAATAGTCTCTATGGTGGGTTAAAAGTATGTGGATTTTAATAACCTTCAGATCCTTTGGTGAATGTGGACCAACAATTCTAAGACAGTGAAACCCCAAGCAACCCTACCCCAATACATGTTTCTGCATCATTCCCTGAGATAATTTAAGAAATTATGGGGGTTGGGGCAGCTAGGTGGCGCAGTGGCCCTGGAGTCAGGAGTACCTGAGTTCAAATATGACCTCAGACATTTAATAATTACCTCACTGTGTGGCCTTGGGCAAGTCACTTAACCCTATTGCCTTGCAAAAAAAACCAACCTAAAAAATAGAATAAAAAAAAAAGAAATTATGGGGGTTGACTGTGCAAGGAAGCATTTCTAGAATCTCATTCATAACTTCTAGAATGTAATTTAGTTGAACAAACATCTAAACAGGGACATAAGACACAGATAGAAAATGTTTTCTAAAGCATAGTGAAACCAGGGCTGTGGCCCACTAGAATGACTTGGAGGTTATCAGCTAATCAAGTAAGAGTGATGTTTTTCTGGTGATTTCATGCTCTAGTATCTGAAAACTTGTTTGGAGAGAATCAGGCAGTCAAAAAACATTTATTAGGTGTTTGATATATGCTAGGGACTGGGCTAAGCATGAAGGAACCTGAGTTTGAAGGAATGGGGGACAGCCAGCATAAAAACCCAGCAACAGGAAATGGAGAGTCATATTTAAGGAAGTACAAGGTCGATTTTGCCATGTCATCCAGTATGTAGAGGGAAGTATAAGAAGGCTGCAAAGGTAAGAAGGGGTTATGTGGTAAGGAGTTTTAAAAACCAAACAGGATTTTTTATTTTTATCCTGGAAATAATAAGGAATGATTGGAGCTCATTGAACAGGAGGGTGACAGCAAAAATCACTTTGGCAGTCCAGTGGAGGATGTGGCTTGGAGAAAGGAGCCTCTTTGTAGGGAAACTAGTAAGGAGGCTAGTGCTTCTGTCCAGGCAAGAAATGATGAGAACTTGTCTGTACTTGGGTAGTAACTGTATGAAAGGAGAGGTAATATAAAGGACACAAGTTGTGAAGGTAACAGTATTCTATGAGATTTGACAAAAGATTGAATATGGGAGTTGAGAGAATGAACTGAGAATGACACTGAGGTTGCAAACCTGGCAAACTCAAAGAATGGTAGTGCCTTTGCTAGGAATAGGGACGTTTGGCACTGGACAGAGTTGTGGGAGAAGAGAATGAGTTTTGTTTTGGACAAGACACCTAGGTTGAAAGCCTGGGCTCTTAGGAGGATGGTGGAGTCCTTGACAGTAATAGAGAAGTTCAGGAATTGAATCAGAATGCCCCAAAGGGGTGACCCAGAAAATAAGAACAGGAACTGAAGCCTCTCAAATGAAACCATGGAGGAAATAGTCACATCAAGAATCAAGGTGTACAATGAGACATTATTGGTAGCTCACTGAACACAATTGGCTTTCAGTGGTCCGCAGTCATTATTATCCACAAATGCCATCTCACCAATTCTCTACATCTTTGCTGATGGGAGGGCTTGATAAAAAAAGTCTCTCCTAGGAGATACTCCTTGGGCTGGGGCAGCTCAGTGGCACAGTGGTTAAAGCACTTGTCCTGAAGTCAGGAAGACCTGAGTTCAAATCTGATCTCAGACACTTGACACTTACTAGCTGTGTGACCTTAGACAAGCCACCTCATCCTGATTGCCTCACATCCAGGGCCATCTCCAGTCATCCTGACTCACATCTGGCCATTGGACCCAGATGATTCTGGAGGAGAAAGTGAGGCTGGGGACTTAGCACAGCATACCCCTCACTCAGATCCAATTCATGTGATTGACATGGAATCACCTTTCTGATGTTGTGGTCCTCTTCAAAAATGAAGGGCAAAGGACAAACGAAACTCCTTGGAAATTGTGAGGTGCCAGAGGTAGAAAGCACATAACTAGATCATAGTCATGGAGGTTGTTGACAGGCACGTGGATGGATTGTTCTGGCCTGTGACCCTCCTGATCTATATAGTACTATATTAGAGTTGTTCCCAGTCAAACAGGAGAGTCCAGTACATTCTTGACCATGAAGCCCTCTTTGACTAGCATTTATTAATAAAGAAAGTCAAATTAGTGAAGACAAGATCCTCAGGTATTTGGAATGGTGAACAAGTGGAAGATATGGTAGTTAGGTTTGCAAAGTGTTTTATAAATAGTACCTTGTTTAAGATTCACAACAGTCCTAAAAGTTTGGTACTATTATTGTCCCCCATTTTACAGATGAGGAAGCAGAGGTTAAGTCACTAGGCCAGGGTCACACAGCTAATGATTGTCTGAGTATAGATTTGACCTCTGTTTTTCCTGACTCCAGGCCCAACTCTATCTACTGCAGTACCACATAGCTATACCTACTACTTCAGTATAACTTTTTTTTTAGGTTTTTGCAAGGCAAATGGAGTTAAGTGACTTGCCCAAGGCCACACAGCTAGGTAATTATTAAATATCTGAGGCCAGATTTGAACCCAGGTACTCCTGACTCCAAGGCCGGTGCTTTATCCACTACGCCACCTAGCCGCCCCTTACTTCAATATAACTTTGAGGAACTTTAGCCAGAAGGTTGCCTTGTAATATTGGGAAGCATCAGCTAGTAGTGAAATTTTTTCTGTCTATACCCAAAACTGACCACTAATTTTCAGATATCCATTGAAAGCCTGGTTGGCAGAACATTTCTATTTTGACAGCTTCTTGAGTAATATGTAAATTTGGCAGAATGGCTAACATCTTTTAGGTGGCTGTTGAATGCTGGGACAATGGTATGGGTATGAGAAATGAGAAAAGACAAGGAAGGGGGATGTATTTTTTTTAAATATTGTGCTGAAACTAGAAGCCTGAATAGAAGCCAAACAAAATTCACAAGCAGTAGGGCATTTCAAATTTTCTGGTAGGAATTAAGTAATGAAAGTGTTGCTCCTATATTTTGCTCAAATTGACTCTCTTGGTCTAGCTAGTGGTAGTACATAGTGGGTCTCTCAGTGCTTTAGAAAGAAGAGGGCTATGACTATAAATAGAAGGCTAATTGTGGTTCCTGGACAGAAATTAGGTAGGTGAGTAGCCTGGAGGTGGAATATTTCTCAGTGGTTCCCCCTCTGCAGTAGTGAAGGGACACAAATAAGAAAGGAAGTGTCTTTTACTACCAATCCAGGCTTCTGACTACTGGGAGGGAAGCAAGTTTTTAATGAAGCCTAAGGCTAGAGAAGACCAGAGTACATTCAAGGAAATTGAATATTGTACTTTATGCCAGTCCTGAGACCATCCAAACACCTAGGTGACAAAGCAAACCTCCCATCTGCCCCACCATTTCCCCCAGTGATATCTTCCTTTTTGTGATCAGATGCCATAGTTCTGATAGAATGTACAGGGAAAGGGTGAACCATCCGATACTCGCTCACAGAACAAAGAGGGAACCAGCCCTACCCACAGCCACACTGCATGTTTGACACGGCCCAGCACTTCTGGACAGCAACTTGACAGGTTGTGGCATCCTCACTGTAAGCTGATCAGGGACTTGTGGTCCGCTATAGAAGGAAGGTGTCCTGATGGCAGGATCAAAAGCCCCAGGGTTCAGTGCAGGGGCCCCTCAGGACATGCTCAGGAGGGTCAGCCCTGGAACACTGCTCATCCCTCATATCCCAGCAATAGCAAGCTGACAACCACATTGAGAGCTCCAGGACTCCCAGGGACAGAAGGATGGCTGCCCTGCACCCCAGGTAAAGCCTAATACCCTAATACCTTGAAGGGAACCTGGAGGGATTTCCCCCTTCTAGGCCTACTCCTCAAGCATACCAGGTCCTGTCTTATATGGGTCTCTTCTCTGATACTTCTCTGCAATTTTTGGTCTTACCAACTTGCCTAAAGCACTAAGGGGTTCAGTGACTTGTCCAGGGTCACACAGCCAGGAGGGGTAGGAGGTGGGTTGCCAAGATTTCCTGGCTTCAAGGCCAGCTATCTATCCATTACATCACACTGCCAAGGTATGACCTTGGGCAAATCATTCCACCTCCACAGGCCTCAGTTTCCCCCTCTATAAAATGAGAACAGATGGTCTCTCAAGTTTCTTTGAGTTATAAAGGTAAGATACTACAGTTCTTCCATGATCCAGTGGCTAGCAAATTTCTAGCTCCTGTTCCCCAAAATCCATGGTTCAGCATCATCTCTGGTGACAAAAATAAAACAAAATATCCTGCCCTGTTCTTGGCTCCATCCAGCTCAACACTATTCTTCTCCAAGCTACTTTTATCCTCTCTCCTTCCTTTCAATTGTACCCCTCCCCCTAGCCATTGTTAACTGATCCCCTTCATCACAGAGCTTTTCTTTTCATCCTTTTTCAGTTGTCTTTTGCTGAAGGAAATCTGGGTCTCTTTGGAAAATACTGCAACCCTGGCCACACTCTCTGCAATACTTGTGGCTCCTTTTCTCATTCCCTTGACACACTCCTGGACAGGTGACCAGTTTCTGATCCTTCGTCTGCCACCATCACTTAGCAATCTCTCCTTCTTGGAAATCTGCTTCTTGGTCTTTACTGTTGTTATTTATAGACTTCTAGGTTACTCTTTTTCTTTTTTTAAACAGATCTCTTGATGCATTTATTTTTTTTTTCAATTTTATTTGTATTATAAACTGAATCATCAACAAAAACAAACATTTCAAAATCAAATGAACAGAGAGGATGATTGTATATAAAATTGTGAACTTTTGTTCATGTACACTGTAGGATGTTTTAAAAGTACATTCTAGATGTAGCATTGTTAATGTAGCAAGGCCTAGTGAGCATATGCAGTGTTTGGCTGATGCAATCCCAATATGGGAAGGGGCCAAGGGTTCTCCTTCTGAAAAGGCATGGTGACCATAATGGATGTAGGTGCTGTGCTGCCATTTTCAGATTTGGAGCATGTACAGGTATTCTGATGTCTTAACCATGTGATAAAGGGATGGAGTGTTGACTGGCAGTGTAGCCATATAGTGAATTCAAAAGGCACTAACTAACCAGCTGAAATGTTGCTAAAGCAAATGGTCCTCATTCCTGCCTTGCTTTGTTTCACACACAAGGCAAGAACTACTGAAAACTCTCAGTGGAGACACAGAGACCTAAGACCTTCATCTCTTCCCCCCAGAGCTGATGTAATATGGCCAGTAAAGAACCTAATCCTGCTGTGGATTTTGTCTCTGTGGTGTCTCTTCTTTCCTGTTTTAGGTGAAGGATTAGTCAGCTACTACCTTGTGAGCTTTGAAAGGTCAGCATGGTAAACCTCTGGAAGTTTAAGAGAGACCATGGGGTGGCTAGGTGGCGAAGTGGATAAAGCACCGGCCCTGGAGTCAGGAGTACCTGGGTTCAAATCCGGTCTCAGACACTTAATAATTACCTAGCTGTGTGGCCTTGGGCAAGCCGTTTAGCCCCATTTACCTTGCAAAAACCTAAAAAAAAGATAGAGTCCATGCTAGGTTTTAGAGCCAGTCAGTTCAAGAGGGAAGCCCTGAGGAATGATCTGAGGGACTCAGCTCAGGGGTAGCTGGAATTAGGATTTATGCAGTGGCTAGGCCACATTTTGAACTTGGTGTTTGTGGCAGCCATATTATATTTGAGTTCACTGTCCCTAGGGACCAAAATAATATTGGGATATTGTATCCTAGGAATTGGGGGAAGATGTTTATAACTCCCATTTTTACAATACCTTTTAAGTAAATATCCTTTTGTAAAAGGTAATTGATGCTAATTGGTTAAATGAACCTGGGATGCTAATCATTGGTGGTTAGTCAGAGTAATGGAATGGGAGATCAAAAGCTGATGGAATAAGAGAGAAACCCCAGAATCTCAGGGGAGGCCCGGGTATATTCTTTATATTCCTATCCCAATATTTGCTCAGCCATTCCTTAATTGATCGATACCTATTTTATTTCCATTTCTTTGCTACCATCAAAAGTGCTCCTATAAATATTTTTAAGGTCAAAGCCTTCTTTGCCCAGTGAATCATGAAAACTACTGGATCCGAGAGCATGCACAAATTATTTTTTTCTACTTCCTTTTCTCAAGTATTTGAATTGTTGGTTCAGAAGTCTTCCTCTCTACTCCAACTGCTCCCCTTGCTCAGGGATTTCAGTAGACCTCTTGATAACTCTTCAAGAACCTTGGCCTGCAAAAATCACCAGCCTCTTCAATTTCTGTGACTTACATCTTCACTTTCTGTTTGATCTCACAAACACACACACACACACACAAACACACACTTGTACAACTGTCATGATTTTGAAATGGAAAATCCCTCCTTTCTCATCAATTCTCTTTACCTCTCTCTTCCTGACCTTACTCTTTTTTTTAGGTTTTTGCAAGGCAATGGGGTTAAGTGGCTTGCCCAAGGCCACACAGCAAGGTAATTATTAAGTGTCTGAGACCGGATTTGAACCCAGGTACTCCTGACTCCAGGGCTGGTGCTTTATCCAATGCGCCACCTAGCCGCCCCCTGACCTTACACTTGATCCTTTCTATGGGGTGTTCAGCGAGAACTATCACTTATTTCGTCAGGGCTTGCCAAGTCCTTTTTAGGACACTTTTTGTGTATACCTGCCACCTAATTCTCACTTGGGGTTCCAAGAAGTTATGGTAGGTGTAGCAGCCACACCCCAGTAAAACAGTCTTGGCAGACAGGCTATACCAGGCTGAGAGTAATCAAGAGACCTACAACCCACCACTGAGTTAGAGGGATGCCTTCCTCAGTCATGTGAAGACATTTCCCGGTGGAATGAGCAGATGAGAACAATTTGTTCCAATAGCCACAAAGGTGCTTAGAGCTTCTTCAGGCATCAGTCAACCACTTCATCTCAGGCTGTCACCAGTTATCCTAACTTCTTTTTTCCCCACTGGATTTTGTTGAATCTGGAAGAGAGTGCTCCTGATGACTTTGTGACTTCAATTCAATTGACTTGCAAGACAAGACTTTACTCTAAGATGTCACTGGTCCTTTTTGAAAACAGAGGAGGAACAACAAGGCTTACCATAAACTCCAATGGCTCCACTTCTCCCTGTACTCTCGATTAATCATTTCTGCTGGAGCCTCGCTTACTTTCTCTCATAATCTTGAACCTATAGTTCACAAATTCAACCATACAACCATACTCCACCCTTGACTCTCTTGCCCTTGTGTTTTTCAATTCTTCATATTCTGCTAGTCATCAACCCTGTATCACTCCTGTCTTCAGCCTTGTTTATACTCCAGTATTTCTGAACTCCAGAGTAATACAGTCACTAGGTCCCCCACAAATTCTTGTTACCTAATGTTGCCTTGACCCTCATGCTGAAATCCTGTTATTCCTTTCTGATTATCATATGCCAAACATAGCAGGCACTTAATAAATGCTTGCTGATCTTGGACGTTAATGAGAAGTTCCCAGATAGGTTAGTCCATAGTAGATTTTAGATAATCTATTATTTCACATTAATGAATTTGGTCTTAAGGTAGCTGGACAAAATTTTCTTTCCTTTGGCTGAAATACTGGAGTAAAAAGCAACTAACAAACATTTCAGGTTTCCCTTGTGGCAATAACTGTTCAATAAATGATTTTGTAAATGATTTTATATATGTTTAGCCTTAGGCATTAACAAGAATGGTATTTAAATAAATATTGGAAATCACGTTATAACAGTCAACTAATTTGATAATGTCTTTGCAATAAGGGCTGGATTAATTGAAAATTTATGTGTAATAACATGAGCAATTATTTGTACTAAGCCAAATTTACTTATGTTAATGGGCTTAATTGGACAAGTCTTTTATTGGACAACTTTATTAAGGGAATTAGACAAATGAGGAAATTTGAAGGCTCTGTAATCATTTCTGAATTATTACTTGAAATGGATGGGAAAGACCTAATCTGTTTACCTAGATGATTATTAATTTAGAAATTGTGCAAATGAGCTTACAGAGTGTGAACATCAATATACATAAGCAACTTTCTTGTCTGCCACTGGCATACGTGATTAAATAAATCATGGGGGGGTTGCTTATTTCTGAACGTTTTAAAATAGGGGAAGGGGCAGAGAGAAGCAGAAAGCTGATTAAGTTATTGGAGTAGTTAGCAGCACTAGTGCCAAGAAACTACAGAAAACATTTGCATTTCCACCATTTAGTGCCTCTGGAACAGTGGATCCTAATTTCAAGTATTACTGTGCCTTCCCCTCTCCCTCCCCCTTCCCCTATTTGTCATGAATAAAATCGGTTTTTGGAAAGATGACAATGTAGGCAGCAGTAACTGGGGCTGTAGGGCCTTTATGAAGCCCCCCCCCCCCAATTTGACTTGCTTTTCCTTTTTCTAGGGTTTTTCTGTGACAATCGGGTTAAGTGACTTGCTCAAGGTCACACAGCTTACTCTCAAGTGTCTGAGGTCACATTTAACCTCGGGTCCTCCTGAGTCCAGGGCCAGTGCTGTATGCAGCGGTGTCTAGTGGCCCCTGCTCTCACCGCACCCCACCCCCTCAGCCCAAGGCTGTCCGGGGTCACCTGCAATCCGGCCAGTCTCTCCAGTCACTTTGCAGTGGGAGCCCGTGGACCTTTCCAGAGGCTTCGATGGTACGCGTGGAGGACACTCGTGAAAGGAAGACTGGGGGGGGGGGAGGCCCAGCAGAAACCCTTCTCATTCAGGGTCAGAGTCCAGGACAATTGTGACCAGGCCCGAACCTGGGTGAGCCTGGCCGCGCATACGAGATTTGGGTCCCCGGAGCGCCCCGTGGCGGCTGAGGGAAGCAGGGCTAGTGCGCAGGCGCGAAGGCGGGGCACCACAGCCCGAGCCCCGCCCCTTGGCTGCCATGCTTCCTTTCCTGCCGGCCCTCGAGGGAAGCACAAATCGAGGCTGAAACATGACGTAGAGTGTATTGGGATGACGTTGGCGTGACGCGCGTTGACGTAAGTCCCGGCCGGGCATCCGCAGGGGTTCCCAGCCGGTGTTTGCCAGCGGGCTTGGTCCGCCCCGGGGACCGAGGAGGGGACGTCCTGGAACCGTAGGGCCGGCCTGAAGGGGTCGCGGGGCCCCCGGAGCCGCCCTTTCCAGTGGCCGATCAAAGGGTCGCCGCCGCCGCCGCCGCCCTTCCTGTCGCCGTGACCGCCGCTTCCTCGACACAGCCCCGGGCCTTGGCCTTGCCGGCCCGGGCTTCCCTGCGCCTGTTGCTGGGAGAACGGCAGTGGGGCGGGCTGGGGTTTGAGGGGTTCCCCCCAGCCCGGGGCCACTCCTCAGTGTCCCCGGGAGAGTTCCAGATCTGGCTGCTGGCCCTTACTGCGCGGCCCACCCAGCCTTTCTGCCTCCATGGCCCGATTTGTATATTGAGATCAAAACAGTCTCTTAAGAATGGATCCGGAGCTGGAAGTAGCAGGTTCAGCCCCATTGAACAGATGGTGCTACTGAGTCCCGTGGAAGCTGGGTGACTTGCCTAAGGGAATGAAAGTAGGAAAGCGAGAGGGAGCGGCAGCCAGACTCTGGGTTGGTAGCTTCAAGTGAAGGCATTTGCCAAATTCACCGGCCTATAAAGTGGATAACCAGGATTTGCAATGTCTTCTTGGTCCAGATAAACTTGCTCCTCTTTACGGTGTTGCTTCTCTATTCCATTTCTTCACTATAACTGGTAGAGGTTTTAGAGTTGGCAAAGTGCTTTCCTTCATGTATCTCATTTGATCATCTGCTCCCCTTAAAACCCTCCCTAAACATTAGCTGTTTCCACCATTTTTTCAGATTAAAAAATGAGCCGTGATAGGTTGGCCGACTTACCCAGGGTCTCACAACTAGTAAGCATCAGACGTAAGAGTTCTCATTCAATTCCTTTCTTGACTCCAAGAAACTATCCAGACTATATCTCACTGCTTCTTGAAGATTCTGCACTATAACTGTGCTGCACCAGACAGCTCACATTTCTGTAGCAGATTGCAGGTCCTCACAACCACCTATAAGGCAGGTAGTGGGCACATTTCAATTTCCAGAAAAAAATAGGGAGGTGTGGGGTAATGACATGGCTAATAAGGAGAAGAGCCTGGCCATAAGCCCTCTGAACTCTCACCTCCTGTGTGAGCCACATAGGATGCATGTGCATATTGAACTGAAAAAGCTGTGATGTCTCCCCAGAATGCCAGTTTCCTCATCAGGAAAACTGATAACGAACATAAGGCAGAAGTAAACCTTAAAGAGCTCTATATAAATGTTAACAATGATGGCTTGGACTTGCTCCCTTGGAGTGTTATTGGAATCACATGGGAGTGCATTAAATGAAAGCTCTTTGTAAACTATAAAACACTATATAAATGTCAGCTATTGTAATGATACCTGTGAAGGGCACCTCATGTAACTCCCTTTTAGATAGTATACCATACTTTCCTCATAGTAGTCCAATGAGGCTATTGGTACAACTATTGGTAATAATGATTTTGTAGTTGAAACTTGACATGTGAAGTGTTTTCTCCATACTTACCTTGCTAGAAAATGGCAGACCTGGACCTTTTCCAACCCAGAACTCCTAGGTTGAAGTCCATTATTTCTCCAGATCCATGTTCCAGTCAATCTTCCCACACAAATCCCTGGTAGTTTTCCGACACTCTCTTCCTCCCTTTATCCCCTTTGCTTGTCTTCCCCTCTTTTTTCTCCTTCTTCCCCAGGCCTGCCAGTGTCACTTGCCCAAGAATCAACGTATCATACCCAAATCTCAACTCTTCCACTTATAGCATGCTAATTACCTTAGACAAGTCACTTTGCTTCTCTGGGCCCTGATGTCTTCCTCTGAAAAATGGGGTGGGGGAGAAATGAAATGTGATCTCTAAGGTCCCTGCTAATTCAGAAATTGTGTGAGTCTGTGCTCAGCACTGCAGGAGGCCCTTAGGACTATAGAGGTTTCTGAATCCTGTGTTATATTCTTTGTGGATTTCTGTGCATAATAGAAATGGAGTTGTGAGCTCCTTAAATATTCTCTGCTTTGAATAGGCTGCCTCACTCTAAAGAGAATGTGGAGAATTCATAGAATTTAAGAGCTAAAGTGAACTGAAGACATCAGTCCAACCCATTTTACATTACTTGGTATGATATGTATGTGTGGCTATTACATACACATATATAAAACATATAGCACATGAATATATATAGCAACAGAGTATTAATTATTTGGCAGGAAATGTATAAAAAACCTTATGATTTATTATCTTTCTTTTTCTTGCTTTATTCTTCATCTTTTATTCACCCAGAGTGAATTGATCAAGAAGTGTTTTTTTAATAGCAACTACTAATCCATCTATCCTTAAAATGTACAAGAATGTAGTAGAAAATGACAAAGGTTTTGTTGAAAAATAAACTAAATGAAACAAAGGAATTGCTTGAGATACATTACTTGACAATGCTAAAAGCCCAAACAATATTTCTCAGATTGTGTTTGCAGTTTTCAGCACTGGTCAGGAAATTATAACAGATAGGAGGAAGTAAAAGTGGAAAATATTCACAGATTTGGTTGATATTTATATGATGGAAGATTTGATCCCCCCTCCTTAATCAGTAGTGGTGTGGGAGAAAGAACCTCTTATTTGGAGACAGGTTCAAATCCTACCTCAGCCATTTACTAATTGTGTGACAGTGGGCAAGTCAGTTCCTTTCTCTGGAGCTGGGTTTATCTGCGGAATGAGAGGGTTCTTTTAAATGATCCTTTCCTTAGTCCAGAAAGCAAGACCTCTGCTGGAGAGCCTGGGTGATTTTTGTCCAGAACTAAGCCCTCTAGTTCTTTGTGAGGTTTTTAAAAAAATGTTTATACTTCAATCTGTATTTAGACACCATTCGTTCTTTCTCTGAGAATGGATAGCATTTTTCATCATAAGTTGTTCAGAGCTGTCTTAAATCATTGTATTGCTAAGTCATTCACAGCTATCTATCATCTTAAAATATTGCTGTTACTTTGTTGACTTCGAATCAGCTCCTGAAAGTCTTTTCAGGTTTTTCTGAAAGCATACTGCTCATCATTTCTTATAACATCCCATTACAGTTATATACCACAGTTTGTTTAACCATTCCCAATTGATGAGTATCCCCTCAATTTCCATCTCTTTGCTATCAGAAAATATAGATCCTTTTCATTTTGTTTTTTATCTCTTTGTGATACAAACCTAGTAGTGGTATTGCTAATTCAAAAAGTATGCATATATGAAACTATGACCTATGTATAGTTCCATATTGCTCTACAGAATGGTTGAATCAATTCATAACTTCACCAATAATACATTAATCTCTCATTTTTCCCACATCCCTTCTAATATTTGTCATTTTCCTTTTTTGTTCGAATTAGTAATTAGTAAATGGCTGAGTTAGGATTTGATCCTGTCTCCAAATAAGAGGTTCTTTCTCCCACATCACTACTGACTGGGGCAGGGCAGGGGGTGGGGGGAGAATCAAATCTTCCATCATATAAATATCTACCAAATAAATCTGTGAATATTTTCCACTTTTACTTCCTCCTATCTATTCTAATTTCCTGACCAGTGGTGAAAACTGCAAATACAATCTGAGAAATATTGTTTGGGCTTTTAGCATTGTCAATTAATTTATCTCAAGCAATTCCTCTGTTTCATTTAGTTTATTTTTCAACAAAACCTTTCTCATTTTCTACTACATTCTTGTACATTTTAAGGACAGAGGATTAGTAGTTGCAATTTAAAAAAAAACACTAATCTAATCAGTATGAGCTAGTCCTTCAGAATTGTTTTAATTTGCATTTCTTTAATCAGTAGTGAGTTAGAGCATTTTTCAAAGGGATAAAGATAGCTTTGATTACTGCATCTGAAAACTTTTTGTATCTTTTGATCATTTATCAATTGGGGAATGATTCTTATTTTTATAAATTTGATTCAGTACTCTAGATGTTTGAGAAATGAGACCTTTATCAGAAAAATTCGCTTCAATTTATTTTACACACTTACTATTGCTAATTGTATTTCCCTCCATCCTATTTCCCCCCCTGTTGATTCTGTTCTCTCTCCTTTCACCCCGTCCTTTTTTTTTGTTTGTTTGTTATGTTTTTGCAATGCAAATGGAGTTAAGTAGCTTGCCCAAGGCCACACAGCTAGGTAATTATTAAGTGTCAGAGATCGGATTTGAACCCAGGTACTCCTGACTCCAGGGCCTGTGCTTTATCCACTACGCCACCTAGCCACCCCAACCCTGTCCTTTCTTAAAAGTGTTTTGTTTCTGACTACCCCTCTCTCAATCTACCATTCCTTCTATCCCCCTTCCTTTTTTATCTCATTCCCCTCCTACTTTCTTGTAGAGCAAGATAAATTTCTATAATCAATTGAATGTGTATGTTATTCCCTCACTGAACTAATTCTGATGAATGTTTCCCTCATTTCCTGTTGCCTCCCCCATCTTCCCCTCTACTGTAAAAGCTTTTTTTACTCTTTTATGCAAGATAATTTATCCCATTCTCCCTCTCCCTTTCCCTTTCTCCCACTATATTCTTCTCTCATCCCCTAATTTTATTTTTTTAGATATTGTCCCTTCATATTCATCTCACATTTGTGTCCCTTGTCTATATATACTCCTAACTGCCCTAATAATGAAAAAGTTTTTATGAGTTACCAATATATTAACTTTCCATGAAGGAATGTAAACAGTTTAACCTCATTAAAGTCCCTTATGGTTTCCCTCTCCTGGTTTACCTTTTTATACTTCTCTTGATTTTTTTTTATTTATAAGTCAGATTTTTTATTCAACTCTGGTCTTTTCATCAAAAATGCTTGAAAGTCCTCTATTTCATTGAATATCTTTTTTTCCCATGGAGGATTATAATCAGTTTTCCTGGATAGGTGATTCTTGGTTGTAATCCTAGTTTCTTTGTCCTCTGGAATATCATATTCTATGTCCTCCAGTCCTTTAACGTAGAAGTGGCTAAATCTTGTGTTATGTACACTGTGGCTCCACAATACTTGCATTGATTGTTTCTGGCTGCTTTGCAATACTTCATCCTTGACCTGGAAGTTCTGGAATTTGGCTATAATATTCCTGGGCGTTTGCATTTTTGACATCTCTTTCAGGAAGTGATTGGTGGATTCTTTTGATTTCTATTTTACTCTCTGGTTCTAGAATATCAGGGTAGTTTTCCTTGATAACTTTTTTTTAGGTTTTTTTTTCAAGGCAATGGGGTTAAGTGGCTTGCCCAAGGTCACACAGCTAGGTAATTATGAAGTGTCTGAGGTTGGATTTGAACTCAGGTACTCCTGACTCCAGGGCCGGTGCTCTATCCACGGTGCCACCTAGCCGCCCCTTGATAACTTATTGAAAGATGATGAGGTTTTTCTTTCGATTATGGTTTTCAGGTAGTCTAATAATTTTTCCCTCAATAGTGGGTTTATTGTCATCTCTGTAGGCCTTTAGGGTAGGGGGTGCTTCCATGTGGCACACAGCTCCAGGGCTTGGGGGCGGGGGTCACTCCTCTAGGGGTGGGGCTTCATTCTTCTGAGGCAGGGCCTCACTCCCTCGGGGGGCGGGGCCTTACTCTCTTGGAGGTGGAGAGAGGCGGGGCCTCACTTCTCCAGGGGTGCTTAGTTGAGCAGCTTGTCTGTCAGGTCCACGTGGGACCACAGCAGTAGAGCTTCAGGCCCAGATCTGTACTAAATTGAGATGTGTTCTTAAAAGTGATTGGAGAAATTTTAAAAATTTAACATTAGACTGCTACCTGTAGGAGAGAACTATACTCCTTTTGAACAATTGTTAGCTGCATATTGGGCAATGAACAACTCCCTTTAAATCATAAAGTTCTGTTAAGACTCCAGATACCTATTATGAACTGGATAAATGGGGACTCTGGTCTTTCATAATATAGAAAATGCACAAAAGTCCAGTATAATTAAATGGAAATGGTACATACAGAACAGAACTAAACCAGGAAAATCTAGTGTCTCTAACCCTGCTTGAGAAAGTGTCTGAATTATCCTCAGTGCAGTGTCCACTGACCACTCCCCCTCAGAAGGCAATTTTACCAGTCAAACTGAATCAAGGATTTAATGCCTTGAGTCCTGAACAAAAGAAACACACTTGGTTCACGGAAGGCTCTGCTAAATATTTAGGATGAATTAGGCATTGGAAAGCTGTAGCAAACAATGTTTTAGAAAGAATAGAGGGGCGGCTAGGTGGTGAAATGGATAGAGCACCGGCCCTGGTGTCAGGAGTACCTGAGTTCAAATCTGGCCTCAGACAGTTAATAATAATTACCTAGCTATGTAGCCTTGGGCAAGCCACTTAACCCCATTGCCTTGCAAAAACTTTAAAAAAAAGAAAATAGGAAAGCAGTCAGTGGATAGAACTGATGGCTGTATATCAAGTACTGAAACAAGAGAAGGGGAGACAATGTCATATTTTTTTACAGACACCTGGGCAGTAGCAAATGGCCTAAGCACTTAGATGCCCATGTGGCATGCAAAAAATGGGATTTTCATGGCAAAGATTGGAATCATGTGATTGCTCCTAAAGAAACTGAGAAACCTAAAGATTTATTGAATTTGGTCAGACAGCTCCACGTAACTGCAGGACATCTAGAACCCCAAGCCTCTCACAGGTGGGCCCTTGCTCGGGGCATATCAATTCCCCTTTCACTGTTAAGACAAATTACTGATCAATGTACCCAGTGTCAATTATTTAAAGAAAAAACAATTCCCAACACTACTACTGGGGAAACAGGCATTCTGCCTGTCCAAATTTGGCAAATTGATTCTATTGGTCCTTTATTTTTCAGTCAAGGGTGTCAATATGCCTGCACCTGTGTGGATGCTTATTCTGCAGTACTCATAGCCTGCCCCTATAGAAGAGCTACTCAAAAGAACACCTGTAAAACATTAGATATTATAACTTTAAATTATGGTTTTCCTATGCAAATACAGAGTGATAATGGGTCACATTTTAAAGGCAAAGATAATACTGTTGTAATCTGTTATTCAGGGAGTAATAAATGGTATACTGTTCCATTAACTCAAGTGTTTTTACATGAATGAAGTGTTTATTAGGGTGCCTCCTGTTGTGATTTTTTCTGCATGGATCAGCCTCATGGACTCCTGGAGCCCTCCTGAGATTCAGTTACACTTGTGTCCATTTGTGGTGGAGGAACTCCATGTCTTCCATACAACAAGATAACTTCACCTGTCCTTCCAGCCAACCATGCAACATTGTTAACTGGCCTACTCTACTTTCTGGCAAGCACCTTCCCCTGTGTGAACTGTATTGATAAGCAATAACCCCATAGTGAATATTACTGTATCTTCTCAGGTAATACCTCCTGCTGCCTTAAGGCCGTTCTATTTCCTACCCCATAGACTAGATTTCCCCACATTGACACTGCCATACAAAACTGTTCTAGATGGGTAATAACCCATGAAAGGACTTTGCCATTCAGTCTCACCAAGGACCAGGACAAATATCTTGTAATTCTACCAACATTATAAACTGATATCTGTTATGTGGAATATGTTAAATTATTATGGTGGCAAAAGCCATTACAAAATCCTCCTTCAATTATTAGAGTTCTCTGTAGCTGTGTTAATGTATCTCAAAGTTCCCAAAATTTTTTGTTGTATTATAATATCACTTTCCCCATACTAAAGACTTGTTCTAGCAAAAAGAAAACCATGCTTGGTGTGATACCCTACTTGGTGTGGCTGGAACTGGTTTGGGCTTAGTAAATTCAGTAGATCTTGAGGCCCTGGCCAGCAGACTGGGCAGTGCTAGACAGGATGTTGCTCAGGCTTTGACAATTAATGCTCAATGCTTGCCCACAACAGTCCTACTCCACCAACTAACCATAAGATATAAAAAACAATTTTTAATCATTTTTAATGCTTCTATCTTAGCTAACTTGCCTATTGATGTTAATACCTCTGCCCTATTTAACTGGACTTGATGTTCCCTGGAAAACATGTATATTCTGTTGCAAAAGGAAAATACTCAGTGATCACTACAATCAGGAAATGCCAAATTGTAGGAAAATGCTTTTAGGGACTATCTTCCTAGAGATCATAGAATTGTAACACCTGTAACCTCTCCTCGTTGTATTTATACTTCCTGTATAGGCACTATTACTCATTTTAAGGTCAATACTCCTATAACCGTGTGGAATTTTTATATTATTCTTTTTGTGCTATATGATTACTTTGCATTCATGGTCTAGCTGATTGTATTGTGTATAATTCAGGAATAGTGTGTGGAATGGTTATGTGGCAATTGCCACATTATGTGACCATTCCTCTAATCTCTGTGATTTGACAGTATACCTTCAGTCTAATTTCTCTATGTTATCTGAAGTATATGTCTCCACTGGTAGGGTGATGATTTTCTTTTACTTTCCCCTGAGCAAGTGGATGAAGTTCATGTCTCCAGTGGTAGGGTGATGATTTTCTTTTACTTTTCCCCTGACCAAGTGGATGAAGTGACTCTTAACTGGGTACCCAAATCTTTACCTCTTCCAAATATATATTTATTTGTCTTTAGAACCTTTTATACAAATATTAAGTGATTCTGATTCTCTAAAGCCAGTATTGGAGAAAAATGAAAGAGCTCTTAATGAACACCAAATACAGACGCCATAGTTGCTGGTAAACTACTTGAGGCCTCTGACCTTGTAACTATTGATATTAATCATCACTGATATGATTTCTTGTTTTCCTCTCCTACGGCTACTAGATATTTTAATGCTATAGCTTTTCCCGTATTTTTTTTATTATTAATATTAGTTTTCTTGTTTATATGTAATTGCTACATGTATGTTAGAATAAGAAGAATCTTTCATAATGTTTCTCCATTAGTGGGAACTGCATATACCCTTTCCAGTATCAAGACCAAATGAAGGGTCAATACCCATTCTTATCCCGGGCAAGGCCATATGTTGGTTCCCCCACCCAAGGTCCCCCATCACCTTTGCATGAACTTGAATGTTTTTGCGTGTGCCCGATACTCCCTCCAGGAACTAGCTGTTCCTGGAGGTTGAATCTTGGGAGGGTTGGCTACCTGCCCAGAGGTTCAACATTTAATTAATTTCATAACCTTGGCCGTGAGTCTTCCCAGGTCATGCACGCACTTTTCACATGTCCTGGTTAAGCGCCAAAAAAACTTATATAAGCCTATTGGCAATGCGCCACCTTTGTCTGGGACCCCTTAAAAGTCCCTAACATTGGCCAGTCCCTTGGAGTTTCGCCCATGGAAAGGACACTTTGCCTGGGACATTTTCCCAATTGCAACTCTGAAAGGCTGTGATTTGGAACTCCCCAGCTCCTGTGGATTCAGATGTTGGTGCTCCCCTGATTGGTGATGTTTTCTTTTAATATCCATCTTTATAGGCTTTAATATCTATCTTTACTTTTCTTTTTAATATATTGGGACTTATTGGTTACTTTTGCTGTAAAACTGATTTATTTCTACCTGTTTTATAATGACTTTATTAAATATACTTTTTGTTCTGTTTCGTTTTATTGGTGTGAACGTGTCATTTTGTAGAAGGGAATAGAAACCAAAACTCCTTAATCAAGCACTCCTAAGGCCTGCTCCTGGTTTGCTGGGGCTGAGGCTGTGCTGGTGAGGCCTGCACTAAGCAATGCTCCATTCTCAGGTGTGACAGAACTTTCCTGCTGACTTTCTAAGTTGTCTTAGGCTAGAAAATTGTTTCACTCGGTCTTTTTGTGGATTCCACTGCTCCAGGAATTGTTTTATGGCATTATTTAAGAGTGTTGGGAGGGGATTGGGGGGGGGGGAGCTCAGGTGAATCCCTACCTTTTATCTGTCATCTTGGCTCTACCATTATGTGTTTTTCCACTGTGCTTTGGGTTATCTAAAATTTTGAATCATCTAAGATAATCCCATTCCATGATTCACAACCATATGACATAAGAATATTGATTTTTTTAAAAGATAGACCTTTGTAGCTGGAAGCAACTTGTGGTTATATACTTGTCCTCCATGCAAACCATGAAATAAATCATCAATGGACATTTATTATGTATTCATTTGTGTGTGGTGGTATTCACAAGAAAGAAAGACTGTCAGGGCAACATCCAAAGGATTTTTGCCTTTGTAGGGACTAGGAGAGGTGGTGAAAAAGCTAGACTTTTCTGTAGTTTCTTTCTGTTTCTCCTTTTTATTTTGGATCAATTGTTGCTTTTGCAATTTAGAAAGTAAAAGTGACTGGGGAAAAGTTTCAAAGCTTCCTTCAAATCCCAGGTGATGCTTCCCTATTGCAGGAGGGAGTTAGCATGCAGACAGAGTGAGCAGCCTTTTGAGTCCCAATCCACCACCTGGCTCTCAGTGTTGCCCAAAGAAAGGGAGATTAAAATGCACAGAATAGAAATCACTCCTTATTTGGGTGATGGATGAGGTAGCTAATTAAATCACTTTGAGCTTGAGTAGTTACACCTGGTTCCTGCCTTATTAGATTGAATCTCAGTCTGCATCTTTAAGATTTTCACCTGTCCTGTATGATATTATCACCGTCACCAGGTGCAGTTACAATCCTACCATACTCTGAACTGGCTGTCCTGTTTTCTAGCTAAAACTGACAAGACATGAAGGTAAATCTATGAAAAATCAGCTTGAAAAAAAATGACAAGAAATTGCAAAGGTTTATGAAACTTCAACATACTTCAAAAAAAAGAGAAAATAAGAGTATCTCTCTATAGGACTATGACAGTGTGAATTCAGAAATTTAATAATGACAAAAAAACATTAGCTGGTCAGTAGACAATGTAGTATGTTATGATGGAAAGCACATTGGCCTGGATGACAAATTGACCTGGACTTCCAGACCAGATTTGGAACCCAGTCTTTCATCTGGGTAAGACCAAAGTCACTTTCTACTTTGGGCCTCAAGTCCTGCCTCTCTAAAGTAGGGATAAGGGACCAGTTTGACTGAATGATTACTCATTTTCCTTTCAAGTTTGGAATTCTACAAATCTTTTGCATAAACAAATAGACATGGATTCTTTCCCTCTTTTCTTGTTCATCTCAAGTAGTACACAAATAATAGTACCATTTGTAATAACCAAAGGTTAAGAACAAAGCATTTAACAAATGATCATATTGTAGTATGTTAATTAAACTGGGATATCATTATGCCATAAGAAATAATAAATATGAAGAATTTTAAGAGCTATATAGGTAGATGTAAATGAAGTGATATAGGGTGGAGAGAGAACCAGAATAGAGACATTTAAAGGCAACAAAATACTGGTTAAATATTCTGGGAAGTGTCTATATTATTTTGTTAAAAAGTCAGGTACACTGTTTTCATTCTTTTAACCATTGGTAAATTACAAAAGTGCATGTGCAACCCCTCCTTATCACTTGTGTGTGTTGTTTGACTTCCACTGGCTGAAGGAACAGATTCTATTTTGATTTGATTTTGGGGGCCTTTTCCCCTGTTTTTTAAAATTTCAATAGTATTTTTTTTACTAGTTATATGTTAAAAATCATCTTGGGGAGGCTTTTTATAGGGGAAAAAAAAGACCATTTAAATACCAAATAAAGACGGAGACAAGGATAGGCAAGCCAAAAAGCACAGTGGCCACAAAGTAAATATATTTTTTTTTCCTCAAAGCAAGTGGTTTTACTGATAAATTTATAAAATTATCTGATAATTTATTGCATCAATTTACTTAAAGAAGTAACAGCACCTCCTGTCATGAAAGTTTTAATCTTGGGAAGCTAAAGCTACATGTAGTTTTTGTTGTGAAGATCAAATGAGATAATGAATGTGTAAGTGGGAATGGGGGAAGGGGGTCTGGGGATGTAAAGTACCTCCTAACAGGCTAGCCTGTATAAATGACAGCCATAGTAGACAGGGAGCCACCTGGATTTGTAATGTATGTAAAGTGCTTTGCAGACCATAGAATGTTATAGAAATGTGAGTTGTTATTATACATGGAAACTATTATTGTTTTATCTTAAAAGCCCTTTTTTAGACTCCCCCAGGACAGCTATAATTCATGTTGCAGTTCTTCCTAGTCTCATAAAAACAATAACTTAGCCTCAGGGGATAAAAATGTTCTGTGAGGGGATTAACAATATAAAAGAAAATGGAACAACAATGAATAAAATAGGAGTTGTTTGCTTTAGAAAAAAAGATAAAAGAACACCAAAAAACCAAACAAAACATTGTAGATCCAATTGTGTTATTATCAGTGGATATTTCATATGTTAATTGATTAGTTTTATTAAAGATCTTTGTGTTTCCCAATCAAATGTGTTATTTAAAATGTTTTTAAGGAATTAATACCATGGAGCTAATGCTACAGGTAGTTTCTTTTGGGGCTTTTTTTTTTTTGGAAAGATCAAAATATATTTGTGCTTTGTAAACCTTGAAATGTCGTAAAAAATGGTAATATTATTATTGTACTTTATAAATTGAATGTTGCAGTTCAACTCAAAACTTTTTGTAGCAGTTGATAAATATGGATGGAACTGTGACTTGTACAAATTTATCTCCTCCAACTGCATCTAGCTTCTGGCCTTGGCCAGAGTAGTAGCTGTTGACTAAATCCATTAATGAATGTGTGTTGCCTCAAAGCTATGTCAGGAATGGAGGAATCAGCTGAATTTGGAGGATTTCAAATGGGAATGGTTTGAAAAAGATTGAGTGTGAAAAAGCACCCAGAAATCCTTTGTTTCTAATATGGAAGCAGTCTATTTCAAGGAAATTGTTCATTTGTGTTTTTCTTATTCATTTTAGATTATATTCATGAGCAAATAAAATGCATTTCTTTTTAGTTAATTAAAATATAGTTTTTAAAAAGAACTATTGAATATCCAAATCCATCTTTTGAGCCCCTGCCAAAGACTCTTAAAGCCCATAGAAACAAGTAGGGATGTTTTGTCAAATAGCTGGTCAAATTCCAAAGGGTCTCTTTGAATCTGAGTCTTCGGGTTCAAGAGCTGAACATAAAGAGGTCTCCCAGGTTCATTTTATATGAATATTTTAAATCCACTTGTGAGTTCTGTTTTTCTAGATTTAAAAAAATGAAAATTCCTTTTTCTTACACAAATATTAAGTAACTCTAATTTCATAAGGAATAATTCATGTTGATAATAAAAAAATCAAGTCATTTGTGTCATTTTTTCTACCATTCCAATTTATTTCAGTATCTAAAACAAAACAATATACAATGCACAAACACATTCTAGCTCATTTATATTATAAAGGAGAATTGGCTTTGCAGACCTAGGATTAAATGCTGCATTTCTGTATGCTAAGGCTCAAATCTATGCTGTTTGGAAATTGAATGCTTGAAATCATAGTTTACACTCTGATTTTTGTTTTAAAAGGTTGAAAATTAGCTTGAAATCTGAGATGAATAGACATTTCTGCTCCTCAGATTTTTCCACTCTCAATACATGTCCAGTTGTCTTGTGGAAGAAAAACAATGTATTTTGCCACATTAGTCACATATGTTTTTATGTATAATACATAAAGTTCTAGGAAATTGACCAAAAGGTCATGGGGCTCGTTTAATTACCAGACCTGGTATCTGACTACCATTCTCCCAGTTTGGGTGGTTACATCATTTCCCACCTAGGAAGAACAGTGGTAAGCCAAGGATTAGCATTTGGCCTGGCAAGGCCAAGGGTATCATTCTAGCCCTGTGACCCTTCATTTAGCTTGTGTTTTCATTCCCTGGTTTTCTCATATACAAAACAGAGATGACAATAACCTGCCTTATCCTGTCATTTGTGAAGAATTGTAAATTGTTAAATTCCAAGAGGCTTTCAAGTGGGAACGAAAATGTTAACTAATAACATTCACTAATAACCTTCTAGAATTACATGACTGAAAATGTCAACCTTAGCAGCTGAGCCTTCAAGGAGATATTTTGGCATGCTTTACTGGATTGAGTGGCCACACGCAGTCCTATTGTTCATGATTACAGGTGTAGGTAATTATTCATTAGAGGAAATTCCAATTTCATTTTTGATAATAGACAAAGAAAAGGTGGTTATGGGGTCCAGAAGTGTGGCCATAATGAGGTTAGATGGTCCCAGACAGCTGAAGAGAAGTTTCCTTTATTTTTCATAATATTAATCATAATAATAGCATTTAAATAATGCTTCAAGGTTTGCAAAATGTTGCACATATGTTAATTCATTTGATTCTTTAGGTGATTTAGAATGCACACTTATTGTGGAAGGGAAGGGAAATTAAACCTATTCTCTGTGGCTCTAGAGACCTGACAGCAGACAGATGGATGAAGGTTTCATGAAGTCTTGATTTAAACTAAAGAAAGAACTTTCTAGGTATATTGTGAAACAGAGAGCTAGAATAGGAGGCAGGACCCTGGGTTAGAATGATAGCTCTGACACTTGCTAGCCCGGTGACCTTTGGCAATTTTCTTTGTTTCTGTTTGACTAAGTTTCTTCATCTGTAAAATGGGGATAATGAGACTCATCCTACCTACTTTAAAATTTTATTCTGGATAACTACACTTTAGAAACCTTAAAGCAGAAGAAAAATGCAAATTATTCTTTCTAACAATCAGCTGTGTAAAAATGAAAGGGGGTTGCCTTGTGAAAAAAGCCACCCCCCCTTACTAATGGTATTTAAGAAGAACCTGGATGACCCTTTGTGTGTTGTGCTGTCTGGGGCCACAAAATCTCTAAGGCCCTTAGCCCTGAGCATTTCTGTTTTTGTGACTCACTTAGGTGAATCAGACAAAGAGACTTGGTTACCTCTGAGTCTACACTACTGAATGTAGAACATAAAAAAGATGAATGTTCAATTGATAAAAATGATAGACATCCTTGGGGTGACATACTAGCATTGTGAAGTTGTGGTATTATGAACTACAACCCTTCTTTAGGAAACTAATGTATGTAAAACTCTTTACATTCATTCATTACACTTCTATGTAAATGTTAGCTAGTGTTGACGGGAAAGTGTGCTAGTTTGGGAGCCAGAAGCCCTGAGTTCTTGCCAGTTAGTCCATAAACATTTGTTAAGAGGCTACTTTGTTCTAGGCACTGCGCTCAGTGGTGGGGGATACAAAAAGAGGCAAAGTTGTGAGGGTAGAAGCAGCCTTATAGGAGTTCTCCATATAATGGGGGGAAACGAGCAAACGGGGCAGATAAATGCTAGGAAAAATAGAGGAAAGGCACTAGAATGGAGAGGAGTTGGTAAAGGCTTCTTGGAGTAAGTGAAGGAAACCAGGAGACAATAATGAGGAGGAAGAGTGTCTCAGGCTGGGGGGGGGGGGGGAGGGACAGCCAAAGAAAGTCCCCAGAAGTAAAGGTGGAGTGGTCTTCTTTGTGAAATAGCCTTGAGGCCAATGTCACTGGATCTAAGAGTTCCTAGCAGGAAATAAGGTATAAGAAGACTGGGAAAATGTGGGGTGAGGGCGAGGGCTGGGAGTGGTAGGTTATTGATGCTCTAACTTGTTCTAAAGGATATTCCAAAACAGATAATTTAGAGCAGAGTTTTGTTAACCAAAAATTGGGGAAAATTCAGCAGAGTAATATTATTTAGAAAGGTTAATTATTGATTCATTAAACTTCTATGCACCAAGAAAAATTACTCATTCTAATCAACTTTCTATTGATAACAGCAAGAATAACAGTTGCATCAAATAACCTCCTCTCCCCTCTCAAAATACAAAGTATAAGGCCAAAGGACCAACTCAATCACCTAACTTGCAGGAAGTAAAAATCTGGAAACTTTCTGCTGGCTTTATAGGATGAATGAGAAAGAAAGAAAAGGAGAGAGAAGAGAAAGCAAAGTAGAAATGAAAAGGAAGAGGGACAAAAGGAGAGAAAGTAAGGGAAAGAGGAGGTGCAAAGAAAGGGAGAAAGAAGAGGGAGAGGAAAAGGAAGGGGAAAGGGGAAGAAAGTGAGAGAAAAAGAGTGAAGACAAAAATGAAGGGACATAGGAGAGAGGAGGAAAAAGAGAAAGAAGAGGGGAGAAGGAAAGGAAAGAGACATAGGAGAGAAGAAAAAGGGAAGGAGAGAGGAAAATAGAGGAAGGAAAAAGGACAGAGGAGAAACGTCAGGTAGTTGTTTCTCTTTACATTTTACATGCCAGAACTGAGGTAAAATAAATGATCTGCTTGTAATTGAACAAAACCAATAGACTCAGCACTTGTATCTAGCATGTCTAAGATATTGAAGTCCACTGTGTTTTTGATGTGGCAAAATAAGAGTGTCTATCTACATTTGTAACCATAGAAAATAGGAAAATGCACATTTTTTTGGTTCACTGATAGAATAAAACTGTCTGATCACTATCTCATTGATTTAGAGCTGAGACTTCACTGGTCTTCATTAGTACAAATGTTATTTTATAGATGAAGAAATTGGAGCCCCAAAAGTTGTGACTTGCCAATGTCACAATTAGGAAGAGTCCATCTTTACACTGTATCCCACTCTATTATCTTTCCTCTTTTGGGAACAAACGGAGTATAAGTTAATAAAGGCAACTGGGGTAAACAAAAATATAATTTAACCATATAATTTGAGTATTTGAATGAATTACAGTGGAAAGTGAAATAAATTTTGACCCATGTTATCTAGCTTCAAGGTCCAGTTCTGTCACTGAATTATTGTGTGACTAGGCAAGTCATATCCCTCAGGTCTTGATTTCTTTATCTCTATTTTCATACTTCATAGTCCCATAATTTCAGAGGTTCGAAACCTTACCACTATAGAAGAAAACAAACTTCACCTTTACCTTAGGAGAAAGATGGTCTTTGTGAGTTACTGTATTTTGACTTGAATAAAATCCTTTCCCTGATGGCCTACCTTCTGGTGGAGAACCTCTTCAAACATAGCTCGGCTAGTCCTCTGAACACACAACACACAGTTTGTCAATGCACCTTTCACTCAAAATGTTTCCAGTATGGTGGAGTTCTGGACCAGATCTACACAGACCAATTACCTGGTAGTTGACATTTGGAATTGGAACAAAATGAAATATTCAAAGGTTATTCAACAGCAGAAGGCTAGTCATCAAGGATATACATACAGGACACCTCAAATTGATGTACTTGAAAGAAGTCCCTTGCCTGAGTTGCTCATCTTGGTCATCCAGCCAAGCACCAAAGAATACCCAGAACAGCTGGTGCACTGAGTGATTGTTTTGTGCTAAGGCAAGCAGGAAGTGATGCCAACAGTATGAGCCTTTAGTCCCCTGACCAGTCAAGTCTCTGGGATGAGATTCAATACCTTTGGAGAGGGAATAGAGTAACTTGCATGGATGCATGGATGCAGGATTAGAATGGTTCCTTCTTTAATGTTAAGACTGATACTACATGACTGTGAATAGTTCTAAATGTACTCTAGTCAATTTGATGTGAAGGATGGAAGAAGATAAAGTCTTCAGGATATGGTAGAACTATATTTTTCAGTAGAGCCACATAATTTTATGTTATCTCTGTATGTTAAATTATTAATACCATATTTTGATACAACTCCCTTTTTGACTTGAAAGCCATACTCAGCTCTTTCAGGTGTGCTGGTGATTATGGATTTAGATAAAGTGTTCTTAACCTTGGGGTCCCCAGATCGATTGTAGTAGGGCCAGGAATTTGGATGGGGATGTTGTCATTGACAATAAAGACATAGTCACCGTTGACTGAAGATACAAAGAAGCCCCTGCCTTCATAAGGCTTAGAGTCTAGTTAGGATAAGAGAAGACCTACACATCTTTCTGAAGTGCTGAGTGATAACCACACAGTCCCTATGCTGAATGCTAGGCAAGGGACATTAATATGAATGATTCCCTGAGTTCAGCCAAAGGTAGGGTTTGGTTTTTTTCCCCTTGAGTTATCTAGATAATTCCTTTCATCTCTTTGACTGGGGAGGTTATTGGAATTTCCAGGGCAAGAACAAATCAATCACTTTGCTCTCCTTTAAGTGAGGGGAGTGAATGGAAAGGGAGAAGGGAGCTTTGTCATCTGGCATGAAAAGAGAAGCCCTGAGGTCCAGTCACCCTGTAAATCCTGGAACTGGCACATTTCTTCTTTTCTACTTGTAAGATCTTTTCCTCTTTCAAGAATATCATTGATGTTCTTTCTAATCTGATAAAACTCAAGTAAAAGTGTGGGAGGGAGGTGGGGGGAGGTAATATAGGAAGGCGGCACATTTCCCTAATCTCCTCGTTTGAAGCGATGGTCCTGGTTATTTTGGGGTATAGTTCTAGAGTTAAGGCAACTATTTCAGCTAATCTAGTACAACTCCCTCATTTTACAGAGAAGGTAACTGACTTGTCTTAGGGTAGCCAAAGGTTCAGTAGTGAAATGCTGGGCCTAGAGGAAGACCTCAGTTCAAATGTGACCTCACTAGCTTTGTGACCTTGGGCAAGTCAATGAACCTCTGTTTGCCTTAGTCTTCTCAGGTTAATAATAGTATCTACCTCCTAGGGTTGTTGGGAATTTCAAATGAGATATCTGTAAAATGCTTAGGACAGTGCCAACTCTAAAGGAAGAGATAGATAAATGTCAGTGATTGGTGGTTACTGTCTAAGGCAACACTGCCAGGAAGCAGCAGAGTCAGACTTGGAAGTCAGGTTTCATGTCTTCCAAGTTCAGCTTCTTCCATTCTATTAACCTAGTAAGGTTACCTAAGACCCACCCGGCTACTAATATCTTCACCTCAGATTTTATTATTGTTGTTGCTACTGTTGTTTTTCAGTCATGTCCAACTCTTCATGACTCCTTTTGGAGTTTTCTTGGCAAAGATACTGGAATGATTTGCCATTTCCTTCTCTAACTCATTTTATAGATGAGAAAACTGAAGTGACTTGCCCACAGTCACATAGCTAGGAAGTATATGAGGATGAATTCGAACTCATGTCTTCTTGACTCTAGATCTGGTGTGCCACTTAGCTGCCACAATAACACGACAATAACAACGGCAGCAACAACCTTGTAGAGGTCACCTAATACTCTAGGCCATCTTGGTACAGATTTTGAGCTGACCCATAGTTAACCATGCCACTAAAAACAAGATCCACTCAGCTGCTAATGTCTTTCTAAGAATGCCTCCCAACTACTCTGAAAACATCTAGTTAATTAAGTTATAAGATAAATAGTACTTAGATATCTGCAAATGGTTTACTCCATTAGAATGTAAGCCCCATGAGGGGCAGGACTGGTGTTGCCTTTATTTTTTCATCCCTACCACTTAACAAAGTGTTTGGCACATGTTATGAGCTTATTGCCTATTTACTGACAGTGAGCTACTTAATTTTTCGTGAACCATAAATAGAAATAAAAAGAGTATTTCCATTTTAGTATTTGTCCTATGTCACATAGTTCCTGCCCCTTCCCTGGGTCCTTTCTGCAGTCATGCAACTTTAAGGAAAGCAAGGAGTCCCCAGATAACTATTTAGTATAAACAAACCATGTGGCTTTAATGGATTACCTCAGACTGCTAGTAAATAATTTATAGGAGGCAGTAAATAAAATATAGTTCTGTGTCTTTAAAAGAGTTGTCACGTGAAAAACACCCACCAGAGGGATGTTAACTGAGAAGATTGTCACACTGTCAAGATACTGGTTGAAACCCAGAGCCTGGTGAAAATAAATAAAACCCACTTTTCTTTCCTGAAGGAAAGGGAAATATCACTTTCTTTTTGAGTACCCAATTCTTTTTGTGGGTTCTTCCTAATCAGGAAAAGAAATCAGGAATAGAGGCATGATGTCTTGGAAATGTTTGGGCAGAGGTGCTAATAGATCCCATAGGTTTAGAGCTGGAAAGGACCCCCAAGGTCAGCTAGTCCAGTCTTCTCATTTTACAGAGGAAGAATCTGAGGCCAGGAAGGGGAAGGGACTTAACCAAGATCATACATAGGACCCTAGATTCTGACTTAAAAGGGATTTCCAAAGTCTTCTGATCTAATGTCCTCAAGGGAAGGGTCGAGGAGTGGGGGTAGGGGGAGCCTTTCATAATTTTTAATTAAAGAATAATCTCTGGGGACATTTTAGAAGAGTCTTCCAGCTCAAAGTATTTTATAGAATCCCCGGTCAAGGACTGTGTGCTCTCTTTCCTAGTGATGCTGGCTAATTCTAAAGCAGGGGCTTTTAACTTTTTTGTGTGTCCGGCACTCCTTTGGCAACATGAAGCCTAACACCCCTTCAGAATCATGTTTTGAAATGCCCAACATATAATACATAGAATTACAAATGAAACCAGTTTTATAATACAATTATCAAAAAAAAATTTTTCCAAAATCCCTGAAAAGTTTATAGACTTCAAATTAAGAACCCCTGCTCTAACTAGTACTAACTTTGGACTTGGGGAACCTGAGTTTGACACCTTGATCTATCTGCATGACCTTGGCTAAGTCATTTCTCTTCTTAGACTCTCAGTTTCTTTCTCCACCCCACCTCCTCTCTCTTTCCCTTGGTAGATTTCTCTATCCATCTCTCCTTTCTCTTTCTTCCCTTCTTTTCTTCTTCCCTTCTTCTTTCTTTTCTTCTTTCTCTTTCTTTCTTTCTTTCTTTCTTTCTTTCTTTCTTTCTTTCTTTCTTTCCTTCCTTCCTTCCTTCCTTCCTTCCTTCCTTCCTTCCTTCCTTCCTTCCTTCCTCCCTTCCTTCCTTCCTCCATCCCTCCCTCCGCTCCATCCTTCCTTCCTTCCCTATGTGTCTTTCTAATATGCAACACTAGTTCTTGAATTAGGATGAGAAACTCGATGACTCCTAAGGTCCCTTCAATCCACAATCCTAAAATCCACTTTCCAGGGAAATAGCATCAAAACACGTGGGACTTTTTTTTGGGGGGGGGCGGCTTATGAGCGAGTGTCTTCTCGAGGATCTCCCAAGACAACCTTGACCATGAAACCCGAGTCCGGAACACTTGACCTAGATTTCGAAGGGCATCTGTTTCAATCTAGTAATTGTCACCATGCCTCATCTGAAACTCAATACTCTGGCACTAATAGTATTAACAGGAGCTATTGGTTCAGCCTTCATCCCCCAAGCCTCGAGCTTCTGCTACACTCGATTTTCCGCTTCTTCACCAAGGTAACACGGTATATCTCTTCAAACCTTAAGCCAGTCCCTCCCAAAGAACAACAAACATGTTGTCAGCGTCTGGAAAGCTGGGGGTGGGGGATGGCTTGGGCCGAAGGGGAGGGCGAAGGGGGAAACCCCCCCAACAAGAGATAACTGTTTTTCTCCAGATTAAGACAAAGCCCCCATTCAGAGAATGGAAACTCTCGTTAACCGTTTCTGAAGACTTTCTGTGTCCAGGGGGGCTGGCTTGAAGTACTTTTCACTAATTCTCTGGCTCCTGTTCGGAAACCAGACGTTTAATTAACGTGACTTTTGTTAGATCATTACGGATAATAAAGCAAACCTTTTCGATAGATACAATTATAATACAAGCTGTCTGGACACCTGCACGGATTACATTTGCTTCCAGCTCGGCTTATCATCTATCGCTTTGAATTCGCCTCCTTTTCTGACCAGAACATTTAATATGTTGCAAGAGATAGATTTCACGGAAACGTGGTGTCCCCTTCTGGAGCTACATCTGCTCCGACCTATTAGGAAAAGTAAGACATTTTGATACTAATTGCAAATAAATTGTGATGTGTTCACCGAGTAATTGATTTAATGAAGTTCATATTGAAACTTCTGAAATTGGTCAAGTAAAAAGGCACCCTGCTGAGCCTATTGTGGAGGGAAGGTGGCTTGCTTTTTTCCCTTTCCTTCCTTCCTTCCTTCCTTCCTTCCTTCCTTCCTTCCTTCCTTCCTTCCTTCCTTCCTTCCTTCCTTCCTTCCTTCCTTTCTCTTTTTCTTTAAAATCTAGGTAACATGGCAGAGGGACTCGGGCACAGATGTTACCTATGAAGGCCCTATTGAGGTCTGGATACAAAAAAAGGCCCCGAATTGTCCCTCCTCCCGCTCCCCCCCCCCCAATAATTAAGGAGGAAGCCCACATCTCTAGTATATGTTGCCCTCGCTGGATCTTCGCTGGCTCCCCCTAAAGCCTGGGGGCTCATGCCTCCTCTCCTAGGCTCTTTTCCAAAGTGGGGGCCAACACTTCTTTTTGAAACAAAGCGACCAAACACAAAGGGCGGGTTCCCGGGTCAGAGCCGGGAGCCCCGCCCACCCCAGACTCCGGCCGATCCCAGCTTTTTGTACCCTAGTTCCTGGGGTTGAGATTGTGGCTGGGGGACTGCCCGCTAAAGTTGTTTCCCAGGCCCGGGCCCCCCAGACCCAAGGGCCCAGGACCCCTCCTCCTCCAACCTTCCCCCCTGCGCATTACACTTATTGACATTATACTGTAGGGACCCGGAGGAGGGGGGAGGGGATGGGTGACTGAACTCAGTACTGACACCCGATTTTAACTGGTAGCAAGCGTCGGGGTGGGGTCAGGCGGGGTACCGAGAAAACGAACCTCGGGCGGCCTGCGATTTGTTTGAGTCCAGGGAAGGTCCGGTCCGCGTGTTTCGCAGTGTGTGTGTGTGTGTGTGTGTGTGTGTGTGTGTGTGTGTGTGTGTGTGTGTTCTGGTAGGACAAAGCCAGTAGGACCAGAACCATTTCTGTCCCAAGAATGGCAGAGTACTCACCATTCCCTTTCTTTCTCTTTCCTGTTTCCACATCCTTCTTTATTTTCTTCTTTTCTCTGCCTATATTACATTTCTTCTTCCTAACTTTTCCTCTTTTCTCTTTTCCCTTTCTGATTTTTTCCTTCCTTATCTTTGCATTCCTTCCCTCTTGCTCCTTTTCCTCTTTTCTGTTCTTCCTTCCTTTTCCCTTTCCCTGCCTTTTTGTCCTTCCTTCTTTTCCTCCCTTTCTTTCCCTCCTTCACCTTTCCCTCTTTTTAAGCTCTTCCTTCTTTCTCCTCCCTTTCTGTCCTTCTATCCTCCTCTTTTTCCTGCCTCTCTATTCTTCCTTCCCCCTTCCCTCCCTTTCTGTCCGTCTTTCTCCTTTTCCTCCTTTTAAGCTCTTCCGTCTCCTTTTATGTCCTTCTTTTCTTCCCTTTCTGTCCTTCCTTCCTTGCATCAGACGGGTCGGGGGAGGGGGGCGTTGAAACTGCAAACGCACTGATGCCTTCCCCAAAGGCCTGTTTCGAAATAGGTCACTGCGGGGCCCTGGCCTGGCTCCGACTTCTCTGTTGGGCCAGAGGTCCGGGCCCCGTCCCCAAGGCGGCGAAAACTCCATTGGCCCCGAGAAGCCACGGGGCGGGCCGGCTGGGCTAGAGGGTAAGGAGAGCCCCGGGTGGCTCCAGGAAGCCGTGGGTCCGAGGGAGTCAGAAAACTCTTCCCAACCCAGTTCCCAAGGTGCAGGACCTCCGTCCGGCAGGCGGCCTCCAGCCCGGTGGGGAACCATTAAAGACAGCCTGACCTAGTGACCCCCCGCCCCCAAACCCCACACCTTCGGATTTTAAAGAAAAAAATAAAAAGGAACTACTACCACCAACACCACTAACAAAACGGGTTCGAATAAACCCGATCAGGGACTGCGGAATGCGGTGGATCCCCTTGGAGGAGTCCGTTGAGTGGGATACCCTCGTCTCCAACGCCCCCCCCCCCCCAAGCATCTTCTCGTTGTTCTAATGAACTTTCACTGATTTGCCTCTTCTGGGACTCCGAGTGACAGCTAATGCGAGAATCCCACAAAACCCGATTGTCCGGAGCTGCGGGGACACTCTTTGTCCTACGGGTGCTCCGAGCTTCCAGGATCAGACGCTGTGTTCCCCTCACCCACACCTCCTCCCCTGACCACCAGAAACTACTGATCCTACCTAGGAGGGAATTCTGATAATTCCTTCTCACCCTGCCACCCCTCCCCAACTCCCTGTCTGGGCCATTCCCGCCCCCAATCTAGTCTTTGGAAGTCCCGATCAAGGCGGGGGGGGGGGGGGGGGGGGGAGGTAGGTCTTGGCTCTGTTCGCGTTTGGTTCTAGGCTAGCCTTTCTCCAGTTCTAGTCTTTACAGAGCCCAGAGGGGCTCCCTGCGGGGAGGTACTTGTCACCTATGCCGGGTTGGCCTAATTAGGGAAATAGAGGTTTGGAGCTGTTGAGACAGACCTTCTGGTCAATGCTTGCGTTTCGGGATATGTCTGGAAATAGAAAACCCCCTTCAACGAATACAATGTACATTCTCTCTCCTCTCTGTCTGTAATTGTGTGTCTCTATTTCTGTCATTTCTGTTTCTGCCTGTCTGAGTCTCAGTTTTTCCTGTTCTTCGCGTTGTAGTCTTCCTGTGATCTACCTTCAAACCCACCCTACTGTGGCATCTAATGGATTTCCGATTGGCAAACAGTAGTTTGGTGGTGCAAGGTCCCTATTAGAAATCACTGGCAAGGGGTGGGGAAGCACTCCCAGCTCCCCACTTTCTCGGGCTTTCTTGTTCTCGATTTCTGACAGGCCAGAGCCAAGTCTGCCCCAAAGTCGAAATTCCTGATGTTTCCAATGTGGAGCGTTCTCCCTCCCCTCCCCTCCCTCATCCTCACGATAAGGGATTCATTTGAAAAGAATAGAAACTAGACGGCGGAAAACGGTTTTTTTTCCCCCCACGGATAAGACGCTCACCCTGTCCATTAGCAGTATCCGGAGAGAGGGGCTAGGAAAATGCGATTTGGGTTTGGGTTTTCCCTGGAACCAGCTATTGTTTGAGTTTGATTAGTGTCTTTTTAGGGGAGAGAGGAGCCCAGGGAACTGTTCCATATTAAAGCGGTGGAAACTTGGGGGGGGGATGTCCTGCCTCTCAATGGAGACGGAGGGTACACAGCCCCCACTTTCAGGTTGAATGAGCCGTCACAAGGATCATTTCTAAAATGTCCTACAGGCTTTAATGCAAAGCTTTGGCAGTAAGTCTACGGGGAGCGTAAGCTGGGGCTGGCGAGTTCCAAGCTTACGATGTCCGTCTTCACTGTCACGGGAAGAATCCGAATACTGCAGTCCCTGGTGGACTGTCTCATTCGGGGACATGCTGCGGGGGACCCAGACGGGAGGGGGGGGTGGAATCCCGTTTGTCTACGTTGCAGCCCGGACGGGAAGCATATATGGGGGGGGGGTACCTGGGGGTGGGTGGGGAGTAGGAATGTGTGGCTCTGGAAATTGATTGGGGGCAGTTTGCGGGCGGTGCCCATTGGCAGGCCCTTAGGGGGTGGCCCTATCTCTGCTGAATGGGGGGGTCAGCTCTGTGCCAGCTTTGCTTCCTGCCCCAAGGGTGGGGGTGGCGCGTTATTGGACGTGCCCTCCTCCGCCAAGGGACGCCGGCAGCGGGGGAGCGGCTGAAGGACCGGCACACTGGATCTTGGCAGAGCCACCGCGGGGCGCATAGTTCACATTCCTCGATCCGGTGTGAAAAAAAAAAAATCCCTGCCAGCCTCCGAGCAGTGGGGGGAGTGGGGGGGGGAGGAAGGAAAGAGGCCGTTTTTTATGAGGTGGAAGTTTTCTTCGCCGAGCCCTGCCTTGGGCCCCCAGTCTCCCGCCCCTCGCTTCACCTCGCCTCGGGGGAGCCTCCTTCCTTTCCCTTCGGACGCACATGGCTTGCACCGGCGGCCCGGGGGCGAGCAGGGAAGGGTTTCTCCGGCCCCTGACCGTCTGCCCCACGCAGCGACCGCCCCTCCGGCGGCCCGACTGGGGAGCCGGCCCTGGGCCGCCGGGAGCTTGGCATCTTCAAGGGAGATTGGGGGGCCTGGAAGGGGAGATTTACGATCCCAGAGGACAGAGCGTGAAAGGGGTATCATCATCAGTTGGGAGGGAAAGAAAGAAAACATCTCTCCAACCAAAAGAAGGGCCCTTCCCTTTCAGCCTGGTTGTTAGGACAACGCAAACTATCCTTGAAAAGATTAGTTCCACTTCAAAGGAATTGACATTCAACAGTGAAAACCCGGCCTGGTTTTATTGATCCCAGAGCACTCTTCCCTAGGAGAGCCGGGGCTCGGGCCCTCTATTTATTTTTCTGCATTCACCGGCCACTTGTAGAAAATCAACTGAAAGAGCCGCCCAAGGGGCCATTGTGAGCACCAACCAAGTAGAAGGATTCCAGGGAGCCCCGGGAACAGGTCGACTGGATGGGGCGGCCTGGGGCGCAGGCCAAGCCAGGGGGACCGGGTGCAGGGCGCCCCCCCCCCGCCAAGCCAGGGCCGCAGGGCTCCCTGAAAAGGAGGGGGGTTGGTGATATTTTAAAATCAACACCATCACACTTGCCCCCCACCCCCAGACCTAGAGAAGCGCCGGCTGGCAACCCAAAGAATCGGGAAGTCTAGGCTTGGAGGGGCCCAAGACCAAAGCACGCTGGGAAACCAAACTACAGCCTCCCAAACATTCCTGCTCAGCTTGGGAAGTTCCAATCGCTCCCTCGCCCACCTCTGCCCAGCCGTGGGTTGTTCCCCCAAACCAAACGGGCACCTGGACAATGCTTTGGAGGAGCAAGTCCCTGGACAACACTCTATTTGCCCCAGGGAAGTCAACTACCCCTAACCTAAATACCTCCAGAGATGTGGAACTCGCTCTTCCTTCATCCCCCTTGTGGAGTGATGGGCAACGCAGACTATAGGGTTTCCCCATCCGTTCCCTCAAAAATACCACCCAAACCTGTGTCTTCACGGATGAAACAAAACAAATCCAACAGCTTTGTCCTCCTTTCTCCATTCTTTTTCTCCTCTTTTAGGACAGCTAGGGGGAGCATGTGGATAGACTGGAAGATAGACTCTTGGGGTCTAGAGGCCAGGAGTTCAAATCTAGGCTCAGATACTTTCCACAGACTAGCTGTGTGACCATGGGCAAGTCGCTTCACCCTGGTAGCCTCCCTTCCAGGGCCATCTCCAGTTGTCCTGATCCCTATCTGGCCCGGACCCAGATGGCTCTGGAGGAGAAAGTGAGACTGGAGACTTAGCACAGCCCCCCCCCCCCCCCCCATCCAATTCATGTGCTTGCCCGCCCTGATGTCATGACCTTCTTAGAGAACAAAGGACATCTCCTTAATCTCATTGAATATCTTCTGGTTTATGGTGTCTTCTCCCACTTAAGGATTAAAGCCAGGTGGACATGTGACTCACAGGGGAAGAATACAGAGGAAGGTCTCTTTGCCTTCCTCCCTCCAGCTTCCTCTCCTAAAGCCCTCTGAGTCCTGAATAATTTCCCTTGGGGGGAGGAGCGGAGGGTCTGGAGGGCCAGTCTTCAAGATCCCAACCTGCTCCCAGGAAAATCACCTCTTTGAAATTCTTTCCCCACTTCTAATTCAATAGCCTACACCTTAGATATTATTTTTAAGAAGTCAACTAGCAGTTGGTGAAAATATTTGTCCTCCCCCACGAGTTCCTTCCACAGATCCTGACTTATTGTGAGCACCACCTCTGATCAAGTTGTCTTCTTCCAAATCTACACCTTAGATACTATTTTTGTGAAGTCCACCAGCAGTTGGTGAAAATATTTGGCTTCCCCCAAGAGTCCCTTCCACAGACCGTGAACACCACTTCTGGCCAAATCAATTGACTTCAGTAACAACTTAATATTTTTCACCTTTCAAAGCCAGACTTTGGGACTATTGCATTGGCAGTGGGTACTCAACAACTCCCTTTTCAAGGGGCTACTTACTGGCTCCCCTTAAGTTTGCAAAATACTTTCTCTCCAGTACCTCATCTGAGCTAAACACCCACTTGGACAAGTTTCTGCTCTCTTTGTCCTCATTTTACAGTTGAGGAAACCGAGGTTCCAAAAGCCAGAGTCGAGCTATAAAATGTCTGCTGGTGACTGATGTGGGGAAGTTCTGAGTTTAAGACCTGTCTCTGACACATACTAGCTCTGTGACCTTGGAAAAGTCCCTTCACTTCTCTCAAGACTGTTTTATAGGTGAGATTCACCATACACCTTCCCCACAGTACTGAGATTACAAATCTTGCACCTTGCCCCACCCCAGTTAACAGAAAAAGGCCCTGCCTTCCAGGCTTCCACATAGATATGGTCATTTGAGTCCAATCCTTCCTTGTCTCACCCTTTGGACACAGTTTAACTATGTAAGACTAGGGAACCCCAGGATATGAACTGGAGTTTGAGTTCAAACACCTGGAGTTTTTCTTAAGAGAAAGAAAGGATAATCAAGTCAAGACTGACTCTCCTTGGTCACTGAATCTGAGCGTCACACTGCTGGAGACACTGAAGCCAGTCAATGGGTCTGAGAACCAAGGAGAAAGGTTCCCATCAGCTATTCCAGTTTTGGAAGCACCATTCCAGTCCCTTCTCACCTCTTGCCTCCAGCCTCTTCTGCACAAAAGTGCCAAGTGAATATTTCTAAAGCACTGGTCTGTCTGTATCCCTTCCCTGCTCATGAAGCTTAAGTAACTCCCTATTGCTTTCCAGGCTGGTTACACTTTTTTTATCTCTCATGTAATCTGTGTTTCTGATAAATGGGCCAATGTATGTACCATCTCCCCCCTCTTGGCCTTGGGAAAGGTTACCCCCTTTGATCCTTAGTATTAACTGGCTCCTTTCCAGGCTTAGCTCAAATGCCCTCTCCTCCACTGAAGGAAGCCCTTTCTGATCTCCCCTGCTATTAATACTTTCTCTTCCCAGTTCATTGTTTAGATTTTGTATTTAGTAAATGCTTAAGAAATGTTTGCTGATTTGAATTGAGATCTCTGCCACAGCCCCCCCAGGACCATAGAAGGGGCCTTAACAGGTGATTACTATGCAGTATTCCTCAGTGGCTGTAGTAGGCCCTTTGGGAGGGGCTTGGGAGTCTCCTAAAAGCAGGTAGTGAAGCAAGAAAACCTCCATCTGAGAAGGTAAGAGAAGGAAAGGTATTTGCTGAGACCCAGGCATCAACCCCTAGGGCAATTTTGAATTATTTTCCTTTACTTTTAGTTCTTTTAGACAAAGCAACCCCTTTGAAAATGGCACTGAATTCCACATTTCACAACTAGAGCTAGAAGGAACCTTAGATGTTATCCAATCCAAGCCCCTCATTTTACAGATGAGGAAACTGAGACTCAGAGAGGTTAAATGATTTACCCAAGGACATGCAGGCAGCAAATAACAGACTGGCATTCAAAACCAGGTCCTCTGCTTCCAAATAACCATGCTCTCTCCTCTATGAAAATTCACTTTTTATTTTTATTTATATTTCTGGGGGAAATTCCAGGTCTTGAAAAATATTGATTTTGTTATTTCTCAGTATTATTGTCATGAGTATTTAAAAGGAAGAAAACAAACTTTTATTAAGTACCATATGTATGCCAACTTTACAATTTCAAACATTTTAAATGGTATTTTATTTTTTCGATTATGTGTAAAGACCATTTTTAACATTCATTTAAAAAATATTTTAAGTTCCAAATTTTCTTCTTTCCTTCCTCATTACCCCCTCCCTAAGATAGTAAGCAATTGGATACAGGTCATGTTTGTGCAATCATGTAAAATATAGTTCCATAATTAGTTATGTGAAAGAAGAAGCAGGACAAAAGAAAAGAACCACAGGAAAAAATAAATTGAAAATAGTCTGATTTGATCTGCATTCAAAGTCCCCCTCTGGAGGTATGTAGCATTTTCCATCATAAGTCCTTTGGAATTGTCTTGCTGAGAAGTGCTGCCTCTCATAGATGATCATTAAGAGTTTTACAATTGCATGTTCTCTTACTTGATCCTTACAAACAGCCTTAGGAGGTCAGTGCTATTATTATCTCCATTTTACAATTGAGTAGATAGGTAGACAGGTAGAAATAGGTTAAATGACTTGTCCAGGATCCCACATTTTATTCTAAATGTTTCAGGCTCTATTTGAATTTAGGTTTATGGGAATCCAGGCCCAGAGCTGTATGCACTATGGTGCAATATTAGGATCCCTGGACAAGCTCTGTGTATGTCTGTGTGACTCTGGAAAGTTCTGGATTCAATTCCTACTTCTGACTTGCCTTAGTTCTGAAACCCTGGACAAGTAACTAAACTGCCCTAAGGAACTCTCTAAGAGTAGGTTACAGGTGGGTTGCCCGTCTGAACTGGTAAAGGACTTTCTTACACCATGAAATCCCAGGTCCAGTCCCCCCCCCCAAAAAAAAAGAAAAATTCAATGTGGTCATTAACTAATATTTGATTGTCCCTAGACTAGCGGAAATATAATAGAAACAATCAGAACTTATCCATTAGATAGCTGCATGACTTTGGACAAGTCCTTTCTTAGAGCCTCAGTATCTCCCTTTGTAAAATGCAGGGGCTGGGCTAGATGACCTCTTTTATTCTTTCAAGCTCTAGGTCTAGGATTATTTAAGTCCCTAAGAATCCAAAGGGAGATAAAAAGCAGACCAGGGGAGCAGACAGTTAGGAAAGGGCACATAAGTTCCTAGTCTCCCACCTATTTCTGGACTTTGTGGTAACACTGGCAGGATAGCATAAGTGATGGGTAGGGGCATTGTTAGTTGGATCATGTCATGAAACCAGGTCTGGTTTCCAAAGGCTAGAATTGGTCTCACCTTTTGTCACTTACTAAGTTAGCTTGCCTAGTGTGATGGAAAAAGACAACTGAATGGTCTCCTGGGGATTAACTACATTTGCAGGATGCCTCAGAGTAACTGGGTCATATATATGACTAAGGAAGCAGAGTAGTGTGCTGACAAGAGCATTGGGTTTGAAATTGGATAGTCTGAGTTAAGATCCCAGCTTTGCTAATGACCTCCTGTGCTACCTGTATGACTTTGTCGGAGTCACTTCCCCTTTCTGGGGTTGTTTCCTGTGCTTCTCCTAGATAGTCTCTAAGGCCACTTCCACTTTGGAGGCCTCTGAGAATTGGAAGAGATCAAGCAAGTCACTCATGACACCTCTGTCAGCTGTAAATCCACCTCCCTCCCTCCCTCCAGAAACTTCAGTGGCTAACCATTGCTTTATAGAAGAAAATAAAACTCTACGGGTCTGGTATTTGTAACTTTATTTCATATTGCACTCCTTGGCAGCTAGGGGGCATGATGCCTAGACTCTGACCATCTCCCTCCCACCAGAACTAGTATTCCTGATTTTATCGTCTTGTCCAGAATCAGGCAAGTAGTATATGGATCATCTTTCTTTGTTTTTTCTTTCTCTGGGTGTATCTCCACCCCCCCCATTTGAATGGAAACACCTTGAGATTTGAGAAAACTGCCATTATCTGTGTCTACTTAGACAGTGCTCAATATATAACTTTTCAATCATTCTTCCCTCGTTAGATTGTAAGATCCTTGAGGTTAGAGGATCACTTTTGCCTTTCTTTATCTCTTGGTGCTCAGCACCTCACAGTGACCAGAAGCAAGTGCTTACTTACTAAAAACTTTTTCATTCATTCTTCAATTCAACCTAACTCAATTACTATTTAGCATGATGACCCCAGGGAAATCATTTAATCTCTTAGCCTTCCTTTCCTCATCTTTAAAATGGGAATAATGATAGTATCTACCTTCCTGGCTGGTTGGTGAGGTTCAAAAGAGATAATTTATGCAAGCATTTTGAAAATCTTAAAGCTATGGTAGTTATTCTTCTCCCTCTCCAATCTCATTAAAATGCGGCTACTAGGAGCAGCTAGGTGGCGCAGTGGATAGAGCACCGGCCCTGGAGTCAGGAGTACCTGAGTTCACATCCTGCCTCAGACACTTAATAATTACCTAGCTGTATGGTCTTGGGCAAGCCACTTAAATAAATAAATAAACAAACAAACAAACAAATAAATAAATAAATCAAATGAGGCTACTAGCTATTCTATGCCCTTGGACTCCAATTCTTCCTTTACTTACATTTGCTTCAGATGTCTTCAGTGCTTAGAATATATTTCTTTTAAATAAGTTTTTAATGATGTTATTTTTTTATATGTCTGAAAGTTTCCATATAATCCTTCCTCCCTCTCCAAGAGTCACCCCTTATAACAAATAATATATTCAAGACAAAAGAAGAAGAAAAGTCAGCATAACTGACTAACCAAAACTTTAACAAAGTCTAAAACTATTTGCAGTATATCATGTTTGGGCACCTTGCACTTCTGCAAAGGGTAGGGTGTGGATGAGATTTTCTCATGTCTCTTCTTTGGAGCCAGGCTTGTTATTTTCATAAGAATCATTTTTTAAAAAATTTTATTTATTTAAGGCAGTGGGGTTAAGTGACGTGCCCAAGGTCACACAGCTAGGCAATTATTAAGTGTCTGAGGTCATATTTGAACTAAGGTACTCCTGACTCCAGGGCCGGTGCTCTATCCACTGTGTCACCTTGCTGCACCCTACAACATTCAGTTTTGAATTTTTTGCTTGTGGCTGTTCTTTCCATTTACTATGCTGTAGCCATTGTGTATGAGGCAGCTAGGGAGCACAGTGTATATAATGGGTGGTCTGGAGTCAGAAAGACCTGAGTTCAAATTTGATCTCAGACACTAGCTGGGTGACCCTGGGCACGTCACTTAACCCTGTTTGCCTGAGTTTCATCATCTGTAATATGAACTGGAGAAGGAAAAGCAAATTACTCCACTCTCTTTGCCAATAAAACCCCAAATGTGGTCATAAAGAGTCAGATACAATTGAAACAAACAGCAACAAAAGTGGTATTATACATACACACACACACACACACACACACACACACACACATGTATAAAGTGTTTTCTTGGCCCTGCTTATTTTATACTGCAGCATTTCATGGAACTCTTTCTGTGCTTCTCATTTTTCATATTTGTCATTTCTTATAGTATAGTAATGGCAGTTAGGTGTGCATGGATAGAGCACTGTCCTTGAAATCAGGAGGATAGGAATTCGAATCCAGCCTCAGACACTTGACACTAACTAGCTGTGTGACCCTGGGCAGGTCACTTCACCCTGATTGCCCTGCATCCAAGGCTATCTCCAGTTGTCCTGATTCATATCTGGTCACTGGACCCAGATGGCTCTGGAAGAGAAAGTGAGGCTAGTGACTTAGCACAGCCCCACCTCACTCAAATACAATTCATGTGCTTGTCATGGCATCAGCTCCCTGATGTCATGGTCTTCTTCGAGAATGAAGGACAAACATTATATAGTACAGTAATATTTCATTACTTTCATGTACCATTATTTATTTAGCTTCCCTGGAATTTCTATTGATCTTTCCCTTATATTGAACCCCATGTCCTATAATTCCCTCCTCTACAAGTACTGGAAACACAGAATGAAGGCTGTCTCAAAGGATGCAAGGTTGTCAACTTTATAGTAGATAAGTGTAGGACTTTTGCAGAATAAATCTTTTTTTATGGTATTTTATTTCCACTTATATGGAAAGACAATTTTAACATACATTTGTACAAAATTTTGGGTTCCAAATTTTTTTCCTACCTACCTTCCCTTCGTCTTCAGATGGTAAGTAATTTTATATAGGTTATATATGTGTGATCATGTAAAATATATATTCACATTAGTCATGTTATAAAAGAAGAAACACCAAAAATTTTTTAAATATGGAAAAAAGAAAAATAATATGCTTGGATCTGCATTCAAAATCTATCAGTACTTTCTCTAGATGTGAATAGCATTTTCCATCATGAGTTTTTTGGAATTGTCTTGTATCATTAAATTGCTGAGAAGTAAGTCATTTGTAGTTGGTCATCATACAGTGTAGCTGGTACTGTGTTCAGTGTTCTCCTGGGCTTGTGCATCAGTTCACCTAAGTCTTTCCAGGTTTTTCTGAAAGCCTCCTTGCAGGGCAACTCTTGCAGAAGACAGGTTTGGAAATCAAACATTTGAACATATATGCAGATTAAAAACTGTACTGGGGCAGTTGAAGTATTAGGTGAGCTATTTTGAAAATTTCTTCCCATTATTTTTCTGGAAATAGAAAAGAGGAAACTACAGAGTAGTAGCTATTGATTGTGGGAATGGATGAACGAAGTGTGAGAAATGATTATACTGAAATATTGACATACTGTAAGAAGCAACAAATATGAGTAATTCAAGAAAAACTCAGGATGAATTGTATGAGCTGATGCTGAGTGAGATCATCAGGACCCAAAGAAAAATAGCCACAATGTTTAAAATAATGAAAAGGAAAACAATTGCAAAAGGGAACTGAACTTTGAGTAACTGTAATGACCTTGTAGTAATTGGCCTTGGAGGAGAGACAAGTAGGAGACTATGGGTGCAGATTGTTGAAAATGCAATCATTGTGTTGGTTGGTTTTGTCTACTTTCTCTGTTTGTTTTGTTTTTGTTTTTGTTTTTGTTATAAGGTAGTGTTTGGAGTAGAAATGGGAATATATCCTGAAAGAATATGCTATAAAAGAAAAGAAATCAGTTGCCCCATCAATTCAACCCAATTGAAAAAAAAGAATCCAAAGCTCTTGTAAAATAATAAATGAAATAATAATAAAATAATGACTAATCAAGCAAAGCAAATTCCAACATTTATGATGTTTGTCCTTCATTCTCGAAGAAGACCATGACATCATGGAAGTGATGCCATGACAATCACATGAATTGGATTTGAGTGAGGGAGTGTTGTGCTAAGTCACCAGCTTCACTTTCTCCTCTGGAGCCATCTGGGTCCAGTAGCCAGATAGGAATCAGGATGACTGGAGATGGTCCTAGATGGGAGGCAGTCAGGGTGAAGTGACTTGCTCAAGGTCACACAGCTGGTGAATGTCAAGTATCTGAGATTGGATTTGAACTCCTGTTCTCCTGACTCCAAGACCAGTGCTCCATCCATTGTGCCACCTAACTGCCTTTAAAGGAGTCCTATAACTATTTTACAAAGGGCATATGCAAAAATGGGACAGGTTAGATTGACCTGATATATAGCAAAGATTTCATTCTGGCTCAAGGGGAGAGAAACAGTAAGACCTGGGAATCACAGCAAAACAAGGACAGAAACATAGAAACAAATGAGCAGTTATAGTTTGCTCCAACAGTAACTTTGATTCCATTCCAAATACTGGCTTCCTTCCAGAAAGTTCTCTTTTTCCTTCTAGGGGCAGCTAGATACAGCACTGGACTTGGAGTCAGGAAGACCTGAGTTCAAATGTGATTTCAAATTCTTTTTAGCTGTATATTCTTAGGCAAGTCACTTAACCTCTAACTCCATTCCCTCAACTGTAAAATGGAGAAAACCACAACACCTATCTTTCAGTGAGGATCAAATTAAATAATTGCAAAGTACAAAGCAGGGCTTGGCACACTGAAGGCACTTAAAAATAACTTGTTTCGTTCTTTTTTTCCTGTGCCATTTATCCCTTGATGTAAGCCCAAGGATGTTAACAGCTGCTATTTGAGCCTCTCAGCAATGCTTAGAGTTGGTACAAAACTGAGGGTCTCCTCTTGGCAGAGACTAAAGGTGCGGAACAAGGCACATGGATGAGGATAAGCCATTGGGAAGAAACAACAATAATATAAAAATCTTTTGTTAGAAAGGCAAGAAGGAAAGAAGGCCCAGAGATGTTAAGTGACTTGCCTTTGGTCACACAGCTAGGAAGTATTAAATGCAAAATTCCAACCCAAATCTTGCTACCTTGAGCACTGATGCTCTACCTTGCTGTTTCTCTACATTCTATTTGTACTGTCCCCCTTTACCCTTGTTATATTGGGCTCCCTATCCCTTATTGTGTCTCTCTTTCCCCATTCAGCTCCATTGTCTCTTTTCTTCTTGGGCCATGTGCTCCTTCAGTTGTGGGGGAGTAAGGGGGAGGAGGTAAAAAAAATTCTCTTTTCTTTGGGCCTTGTAGAGAAAGCTTCAGGAATTACTAGAGTCTATGTTCAGTTGATCTCAGTCCTGGGTCATCAGTGACAAGCAGCAATGTTAGTAAGCTGACCTGTGGCTTCCTTGCTCATTATTTTTTGACTTTTGCTTTTTGTCTCTGCTCCATCGTGGGTGTTTGTGGTGTGGGACCACAAACCATTTACAAAGCAGTAGAGCTTGGACTGAACAGTAGTAATCCAGTCGGACCCTCTCAGTTTAAAGATGGGAGACTGAGGTTCAGAGAGAAAGGGCTTTACCTCAGAGCAAGGACTATTTGGGGGCTCAGTGAGTTGAGGCTGAAATTCAGGTCCTCTGAGCCCCAAATCCAGTGGGGTGAGTTTTTACTTTTTTGTCTTTTGTGATTTGTTTTTGCTACTGCACCATCTGGGCCATTTGCTAGAATCCTTTGGGGTTCTCTGCACGTTCTCCCAAGTCACACGTGTACTAGCAGGCCAGGTGTCCCCCCACCACTCCAGCTGATCCCTGATCTGAATTCCAAACTCACCCAACAATAAGGCAAGCATCCTCAGTTGGAGAACAAATAAACCAAATCAGGTAGACCCTAACATGTGGATGGCTCCCCATGAGACTAAGCTCTTGGGGTTGATTGCTCAGTGTTTCTAAGACAACAGGCAAACCTTATTCAACAAACCTGCAATCCATAAGGATCATACAATAAAGCAAGCAGTCGAGGTCTGTTTAAAGAGAAAAAAATCTCGAGCCTTTATGAAAAAGGCTTCAGTATTTTAGGAATACAAAATCCATGCTTTTCAGTTTGGCTGCAGTATTCATAATGGCTAGGATAAACCAACAAATAACAGTGTATGAGCATTCAAATAAGCAGAAGTTAGCACAAAATAGATTTAACTTGTAAGGAAAACACCAGAAAACTGGCTAAACAACTATAGTCTAAAATAAAAGAGATCATCAAATGCTGATTTTTTCTTGGGTAGATCTTGAAAACTAGGGCCTCCAATATTGAGAAAGTCTCTTTATTGGGTCCATGCAAATATGAGGGTTTCCATGTTTGACCTGGACAAGGCCCCATATATAGTGCAGAGGTTCTGTGCCTGCTCTACTCAGAGACCAAGATATTTAAATGAGGGTGTGCTCCTGGTTTGCAGCTAGGTGATATATTATATAGAGGGCTGGGTCTGAGGTCAGCAAGTCCTGAGTTCATAACCAACCTCAGACACTTATTAGCTGTGTGATCCTGGGCAGCTTACTTAACTATGTTTGCCTCAGTTTCCTCATCTTTAAAGTGAGTTAGAGAAGGAAATGACAAGCCACTCCTGTGTCTTTGCAAAAAGAAAAACAAAACCCAAATGGGGTTACAAAGAGTGGATCATGACTGAAATGAATATACAACAATATAAAGAAGCCAGGTGGGCCAGAAGACAGAGATGAAGGGGCAGGGAAGTCGAGATATAGGGGACAGTCTTTGAAAAAACCCAAAGTCCAGGAACAGTGTCTTCTTTGTTGGGCAGCAAAATAGTCTACTGTCACTGGATGACAGAGTACTTTGAGAGACTTAAAGTGAAAGAAGACCAGAAGTATAGAAAAAAGACTTTAAAACTCAGATGATTTTTATATTTTATCCCAGATGTAATTGGGAACCACTGAAGGTTATTGAGTAGTGTCAGCCCTTCAAGGTCTGAGATCTTAAAACTGGGAAAGACTTCAGAAATCTTCTAGTACAATCCCCTTCATTCTGGAAATGAAGAACAGGAGAGGTGAAGTGGTTTGGCTCAAGATTTAAACCTGGGTCCTCTGACTTCAAATCTAGTACTTTTTCTATTCTGCCCCACTGAAGACAACTCTCAAAGACCCATAACTATCTGATTCTGTGGATTAAAAGCCCCTAGTTCCTTGAGTGGTTTGATCTCTAACCCCTACCCACAGGGTCACCTTCCTTAGCATATGCATCAGCTTGTCAAGGTTCTCTCTAAAAGGTGGTGCTCAATACTGAACATCGTCATCTAACAGGCCAGGGGATGAGATCATCACCTCTATCAATATGATTGGTTCATTCGGTCACCCTCTGCAGAAAAATGACAATTTCTATGTCATTCTGATGGCATATAGGGGCAACAAGGAAGAATTCTGGAAATTGGGGCTGTCTAAAATTTTGGGACAGTTTGTTCTAAACCCCAAGGGGAAGCTTTGAGGTAAACTAAGTGACTTGAGAAGTTGTAAGGTTGTGTTGGAAAGGAAGGAGAATTGAACAAAAAATGAGGGGAGGTCTTGCCAGGCCTAGGGATCAGCATGCACCAAGGCCCCAAGGTGTGAGATTCCAGAATTTGCTTGGAAGGCAGAGAATAGTCCAGTTTGACTAGAGCAGATAGTATGCAGCAGATATGTGGGCTTAGTATAGAAAGATGGCAACAGAGTTCCAGGCAGGCTCATTTGAATTTTACTTGTTGACAATAGGGAGCCCCTAAGCATTTTTATACAAATGTACATATGTGTGTGTGTATTCTGAAGGCATGTACACATATGAAGAATATCTATTGCCTAGATGGTAAAATGCAGGTGGATGGACAAATCATTGATGTCAGCCATTTGTTTGTATGGCCTGGACAGGTTCTGTCAATTGACAATGATCTGGGTCCAAAATTTGAAGAGAAGAGCAGACTAAGCTCCATTTGGGACCCTGCAGTCCTCTTAGAGATCCTAAGCTACTCCTGCTGCCAAAGCTCATCTTTGCAACTCCAATGTTCTCTCAGTGGTGCTGCAAGCTATAGGGCATACCAGTCTTTGCAAAATCAAAGTTGCAGGTAATAAAACAGGGAAAGATTCTTGGAGGTCCTATGTAAGTGAGCTGCTCGTGATCCATGATGATTTTTTTTGCAGATATGGAATAAAGAATATCACTGAGGCATGTGTGACTAGGAGGGGAAGTGGGAGATTCCCAGGCAGTGTGATACTCAAATGGAGCAGGTACATCTGGGAACCTTGATCCATTGAGTGGCTTCCAGCTCACTTGGTGAGATTAGAGGAACAACTAAGCAAAGTGAGGTGCAGAGATTTTCACTCTTTCTGCAGATCAACTTGACCTTCGATCTTCTAATAGAACCAACTCTTTAGGTCTTTTCTTTGATGAATTCCATGTCTTCCTCTGTTGAAATGGCCCCACTGCAAGATGCCAATGTATATGTATATAGAGAGAAAAGAGAAAAACCCCTTCCCTTCTGCTTCATTCTGGAAGAAACACAAGGAAAAATAGGAAAAAGTGAATCCCACTATAGATCTGCGTTCTTCCCAAGGCAGCTGGTGGTGCTGTGGCTGGAAGGTCAAGTCAGAAAGACCAAAGGTTAAATCTGTCCTCAGATACTCACCAATTGTGTGAGCATCGACCATCTATTTTTATCTGTTTGTCTGTTTCCTCAATTGTATAATAAGGGTAATAATACCACCTACCTTGAATGTCTTTGATATTGTTTCTCCTCAGAGTCTGAAAAGGGCCAAACTTCAATCTTGTCATATGAAATAGGGAGACTTAAGTGATCAACCTACAACACACACACACATACACATTCATATATATTCACATGAATTAAAAGATCCATCACCAATTCATTTCTTGTCCTGTGATGAACTCAAAATGCAGAATTGTGGGGTGTGTTTGTGTGTGTATGTGTGTGTGTGTGTGTGTGTCTCATGGCCAATTCTAGAATTGACTATGAATATTTGTTAGAAGGATTTCATTTTTCAAGGAGGTAGAAAAAGAGAGAAAACAGATTTTTGTTCATTAAAGAAATACAATTTTAAAAGTCCCATAGCCAGGTAGGATTCCAGGATTCCAGCACATTGGGTAGATCCTGCATCACAGATTTCATGTTTAGAGGACTCAAAAGTTTATGAAGCATTTTTTCATGCAACAATCCTATGAAGGAAGACAGGGCAAGTATGAAAATAGCCATTTTATAGACAGAGTCACAGAAATAGTGAGTGGGAGAACCAAGATTCCAAACCAAATTTCCCCCATCTTCTGATACAATTTTCTTTTCTGGAAAATCATATTGTCTTCAGTTTTCAAGGTAGGATTTATGTGAGAGCACAAGAATTACACAGAATGAGAAAGTATAAACATGTTGTGATGTCCCTTAGTTGAGAAACTGGCCAGAAAAGGGGAGAGAAAGAGAGAGAGAGAGAGAGAGAGAGAGAGAGAGAGAGAGAGAGAGAGAGACAGAAAGAGATTAAAATTAACTAAGCTTTCAGTGAGTTTGTTATTTGCTTTTCTTTATTTAGTTTTGAGATTGAATCTCCCTCTCTCATCAGGTTTTGAAGTGGTGGTCACTCATGGGCCTGATTCCACTGTTGGTTGACATGAGGGCTTCAGTCTACTCCATTTCTGACCTGGATTGGTTTATCCCTTTTTTAAAACAACCTGGTGATCTCCCACTTCCAGAAGGTCACCATATTACTGTGAGCACCAATTATTTTTATCCTGGCTGCATCCCAGGATTCCTGAGCTCAAGCAATTCACCAATTTCAGCCTCCTCCAGTAGCCTCCCGTATAGACATATGTCTCTCCATTCAGCCTTTAGTGGATTTGTAAGGGGCTTCTGGGATTCTCAGAGAGAAAGAGATGTTTCTTTTAAAAATGCTGTTTTTAGACCTGCACTAGAATATTCAATCTCTAATTTTCTTTAGACTTTGATGCTGAAGTTAAAGATGATCAAGTTAAAAAGAAAAGAATGTGTGAAACCAGGAAATATGAGATGACATCAGACTTCTCAGTCATTGAGGCAGGTTAGTGACAGTTAATGCAGAATGTGTCCTATTTGCCTTGTTCATTCAGACTCAGTGTTGTGGATTTTATTTTGTTCCTATATTTAAAGGGGATGAAGTATTCCCTAACTGATTTATATGCATTTATAGCTAGGCCCTGTAGGTGTTATCATTTCTGTTCCCCTTTCAGGAAACCCCAACCCATCCAAAATATCAGCCTCCTAACACAAATCCTCAGTATTCCCATTCCAGGGACATTTTCGGCAAATTTCACAAACTGGGGAAATGGTTGGATCATGCCCTTTGATGTTCTAAAAATCACTTGGAGAGTATTTTAAATGAATAATATCTCATAAACTTCACTTAACACTAAACATATAGTGTTTTGTATATAGCTCTTTTTTGGCTGTTGCTCAATTCATGTTCTTCTTAACTTACCATCACCACTATACAACACTCTAGGCTTTGCCACTGACTAGCATAAGACTTCGAGTAAGTCATTTCACTTATTTAGGTCTCATTTTTTTCTCTCTGTAAAAAATGAGTGGATTGGACTAAATAAGCCTATAGCTCTAAAATACTATACCTGCATCTTCAGAGTTTTCTTCTAGCTCTGATGTTTTGTGTGCTGAGGTTACTTCTGGTCCTAAAATTCAATGACTCTTTGAATGCAGTGTTCAATAACCTATTTACCATTTTCCTACATTCTCTCTCTGTATTTGATTTTTGAAATGATAGATTTTACATTTTGTGATTTTCTCTATCTCTTGTTTAGTGGGATAATCCTAACCCTAAATTATTCTCCTACTCCTAGCCATAATTGTGAATAGCATCTAAGTTGGTTCTCTATTAACTTTTTTATGGTCTGAACCTTAATATTCAGATCAATTTTATTTTGAGATTATTGTGGTATATGGTGTGAGATGTTGGTTTAAATTTAATTTCTGTCAAAATGCTTGCCAGTTTTCCCAACAATTTTTTTCAGATGAAGAGTCCTTTGCCAAGCAATTCATGTTCTTAGTTTTACCAAACATTGGAATAGTGATTTTTTTCCCTTATCTAGTCTGTTCTACTTTTCTTTTTTTAAAACCAATATTAACTCCTTTCAATGTCCACTGCTTTATAGTATGACATTTAGAAGTGCTTTGCTCTCTTCTAAACTATGTTTTCCTTCCATTATTTCCCTCAAGGTTCTACATCTTTAATTCCTCTAAGTGAATTATGATACTATTTTGTCTAACTTTATAAAGAATCCACTTGGTGGCTTGCTTCGAATACCTCTGTATTGGAGTAAGTTCAGTAATATTTTCATTTTTATATGTGTGTTTCCAAAGACCCTGAATCCAGTATGCTAAATTAGGTATAGCCATATAGCCTCTGTGACTGTGTGGTCATAATACTCAACGGTCCTGATACTGAGGAGTCAATTCTGTAGCTCCATCTTTCTTGCACATGACTAGAAATTGCATCATCTTTTAGCCCCAGCTCTGCACATAGAGGGGAGCCCTGTGGTTTGGGGCATGGGGCCCTTTGTGTGGAATTGTCCCTCTTTAGTGGTTACAACATCCTCCCTTAGACATTCTTCTCCACCTTATTCTGTGCAAAGAAGAGTTTTTTTAGTCTGAGCTGATGGCTCCTGAGAAGGCTATGGCTCTCATTGGTGTTAGCCCCAGCATTCTCCCAGACATCTTCAACCCAGTGATGTGTTCTTTCCCAGCTGACCAAGTGCCAATCATCTGAGGAATAAGTTTCCAGGAGCTGGAGACTAGAGTTCAGTGATTGGTCCTTTCAGAGCTGACAGGTCTGTTCCTGTTATCAGCAAGGGAGAGTTCTGCATGCCACTCACTGGCCTCCTGCATTCTCTGAAAAGAGGGAAGAGACAAAGAGATTGTATAATCCCATTTCCTGTCTAACCTCTGGGACAGACCATCAGTGAAAGGAAGAACTAGAAAGGGAGCAGTAGTTTCTCCTGGGAGATTGGAGGGGAGGAGAGAAGAAAAGGAATAAGAGAGGAGTAGAAAGGAGAGTAGATGAAGGAAAAAGGAAAAAAAAGGGAAAGAGCAGTTAAATAACCTGAACACCTCTCTGCCCTGAGGTATTTTATTGAATTTTTTGAGAAACAAATCTGGAGAACCAGGTGATAGACTGCCAGCTTTATCTCCTTATAGGATTTCACAATCAAGGCAAGAGTATCTCCTATGACTTTCATTGTGTCCAGCATTTTGTCAGTCAACATTGGAAGGCAATGTGAATATGGTATCATAGAACATGTTGGATCTGTTGGCAGAGAATCAGGGTTCAAATTTCAGCCCTTTCATTCCCTGTATGGCCTTTGACATGTACTTAATGTCCTTGAGCCTCAGTTTCTTCATCTGCAAAAATGAGGGCAGTGGGATTGGATTAGATTACCTCTGAGGTGCCTTCCAGTTTTTTATCCATAATCTTTTGTAAATTCCTTTCCCCACACTGAGTTTCAGTTCTCTCATCTGTAAATGTGGAGGTTGAAAGTGATGGCTTCCAAGAGTCTCTTTTAGTTCTATAGCTGTGAGCTTAAGTGTGACCTTGGGCAAATCTTGTCTCCCTGCACCTCAGTTTCCTCCTCTGTAAAATGGGAGTTGAACTGGATAACATCTGAGTCCCCTTCTAACTCTAAAGCTATGATCCCATGATCCTGCACAGAAGACCCCATTCCCATCCAGATAAAGTAAGAAACCACCTGAGAATATCACCACCCCGTGACTGACCTATAACAAGGAATGGATGAATGTTTGTTGACTGGTTGCTAAGGCAGTTTATTACCCCAAAGCTGAATGTTGATAGGGAGATTGGTTGGAAAAGGCTTCTTGTAGGAGTGATTTAGCAAAGACCTAGGTTTTTGATGACAAGGTTTCTAGAGTTCTGGTGGACTTCAGAAGGCAGTACAGTACTTTGCATCTCAGTCAGTCCAGAAACCTTTATTAAGTAATGATTTGTGCTGGGCACTTTGCTACACTGGGGCTACACAGAAAGGCTAAAATAAAGTCCCTGACCCTCAAGGAACTCACATTCTAATTGGGGAAGATAATATGCAAGAAATTATGTAAATAGAGAGATAAAGATTTAGTATAAATAGGAGGGATGGATTGGTGGGGGGACTGAAAGGCATTGAAAGGATGGTACTACCTGGGTTATTTCTTAAAGACATTATCAAGAGGGGTGAAAAAGATTCAATCAATCTATAAACATCTATTAAACCCTTATGACGTACCAGGTAGAGCAACTAGGTGGTGATGCAGTGGATAGAGCACTGGGCCTGAAGACCTGAGTTCAAATTCAGCCTCAGACACTTCCTGTGTGGCTTTGGACATGTCACTTCACCCTGTTTGCCTCAGTTTCCTCTTTGGTAAAATGATCTAGAGAAGCAGATGACAAACCACTCCAGTATCTTTGCCAAGAAAACCACAAACAGGGTCATGAAGAATCAGCCATGATTGAAACAACTCATCAACAAAACATGTATCAAACATTCATGGAACCTCCATTATGTTAGGTGAAGATATATCCCTGGGTGCCTAGAGATTGAATAAAATAGCCATGCAATACATTCAAGGTTGACAGGGAAGAAGGCTGCTGTAACTTGTTCTCTGGTGGCCAGAGGTGATATCAAAGAGGTGAAAAAAAAACCTATTCATTTTAATATAAAAAGCATCATTTATTTCACTGTTTTGATCACTAGGCCTTCTACTTCTAGAATCTAGAGAAGATTTCTCCAGGGGATCTGCTCCAGCAAAGCTCCTATGAGAGGAGAGATGTGTGGTATATATGTATGTCTAATCAATCAAGAAATAGAAGCCCCTGTGGGGGGGGCAACTAGATGGCAAAGTGGATAGAATCCTGGATGAGGACCAAATGAAATAATATTTGCAAAGTACTTAGTACAGTCCCTGGTACACAATAGGCACTTAATAAATGCTTTTTTCTTCCCTGCTCTTATAAGGAGGTTAAATATTCTTAGTAGTTTTCCTCAGTAGTAGTATTTTTTAAAATTTGTATGATTGTATTTTTTCTGTCCTTTTTTAAAAAAGATTTTATTTATTTTGAGTTTTACAATTTTCCCCCTAATCTTACTTCCCTCCCCACCCCCCCACCCCCACAGAAGGCAATTTGTCAGTCTTTACATTGTTTCCATGGTATACATTGATCCAAATTGAGTGTGATGAGAGAGAAATCACACCCTTAAGGAAGAAACATACAGTATAAGAGATAGCAAGATCAGACGATATCAGTTGTTTTTTTTTTTTTCTAAATTAAAGGTAATAGTCCTTGGTCTCTGTTCAAACACCACAGTTCTTTCTCTGGATACAGGTGGTATTCTCCATCGCAGACAACCCCAAATTGTTCCTGACTGTTGCACTGATGGAACGAGCAAGTCCATCAAGGTTGATCATTGCCCCTATGTCTTGCAGTAGTAGTATTGAGGAATTGTCCAGATGTTCAACAACTGGAGAATGACTGAGCAAGCTGTGTAATGTACCAGTTGATAGGATGTTACCAGAACATAAGAAAAATGCACATGAAGAATACAAAGGATTATGGAATGACTGAGATGAAATAATATGGGAAGAAGAAAGCAGAGACAAGGTTGATGTCCAGTGATTACAACTTGATCAAATAATAATAACATGATAGAATTCAAATTTGATTCAAGTGGGAAACTCCCTCTACCAATCTATGACTTGCAGTGTGATATGGTGGATAGAACACTGGATTTGGGGTGAGGAAAATCTGAGTTTGAATTCTACCTCAGTCACTAGATGTAGGACTACTTCTCCAGTGTCTTCCATCCGATCTAGATGGCCTCTGAGGTCCCTTTCAATGTGGGAGCTCAGGTCCTATGACCCTGGACAAGTCCCTTCCCTTCCTTGTGCCTCAGTTTTCTCCTCTGGAGAATAAGGAGGTTGGATTCGATAGCCTCTGAGGTTACTTCCAGCTCTCTGCCTATTTAGTTTTATGACAATGGGTGATTCATTCAATCCTCTGAACCTCAGTATCCTGATCTGAAAAATAGGGATAATAGGTTACCTCATAGTATTAAAGGTTCAGATAAGGTGACCCATGTGAAGTAACTTGCAAGCATGAACAGATCAGTAGTTAACTTCACTTTGGAAAAGGGTTAGTATTACAGCAACTTTTGAGTTCCACCTTAGGCTACAAACAGCTGATTGGAAAGAGGCCAGTTGGCTGACTGGGGAGCCAAAGTCTGTGTCCATGCAACAGCAAAGCCTTCCGAGAAGTTAGTCTATATTTTGGGCTACATACTCTCCCCACAGCGAGAGGGGATAATCTCCCTGATAAGAGAATGTCCTGGAATTGCCAACACAGAGGGTTTCAGCTGTTGCTCAGATCACCGGCCTATTTTATCTTTTTTATTGACAGAAACTTTGATGCCAGGAATGTTCCTGGTCAACAGAGGCAGGGGAGGTGGCAAGGGAGGTGGGCTAGGGGAAAAAGACTCTTGGCAACTTTATGTACAGAGGCCCATCTAATAATAGACTCATTTTCTACCCACTTCTATCAACTTGGGCAGCTAGATGGCACAGCAGATAGTGGGTAGGGCCTAGAGTCAGGAAGCCTCATCTTTGTGAATTCAAGACAATTAGCTGTGTGACCCTTCACTTCAAGTGACTTAATCTTGTTTGCCTCAGTTTTATCTTCTATAAAATGAGCTGGAGAATGAAATGAAAAACCAGTCTAGTATCTTTGCCAAGAAAACCCCAAATGGGATCATGGAGTATCAGACATGACTGGAAGTGAACAAAGTGCCTTCCTCAAAACTGCCCAGTGAGGGAGGGATACAAAGATTATTTGCCCCTCTTTATAGATAAGAAAACTGAGGCTCAGAGAGGGGGAGGGCCTCATGGACATACCGCTAGTGAATGTTGGAATCTGAACCAGTATCTAATAATAATGAAAATGGTGATTATGATAACAAGTCCCTTTTCTATAGAGATTTTATGTTAACAAAGTACTTTCTTCACCATAGCTCCATAGGGTATGTAGGATAGGGTTATGGACTGAGCCTGTGATTTCTTTAGTAGGGAAGTTCCATATGAGGAAACTCTTTTTTTCAGAGGTAGCTGGAGGCACAGTAGAGAATGAGTATTGGATAAGGAGTAAGGAAAGCCCGAGTTCAAATGTGGCCTCAGACAATTACAAGCTATGTGACCCTGGGCAAGTCACTTAACTTATGTTTGTCTCAGTTAAATGCTTAATTCTTTTCTCTGTAATTTAGAATCTTAGAGAGTTGGCCAGAGAGCTCTGACTGAGACCCAGTGACTTGCATAGTGTGACCTAGTCAATTTGTGGCAGAGAAGGGACTTGAACCCAGATCTTCCTGGTACTATCTATTACACCATGAGTCCTCACAGATGAGGAAGGCAAAGCCTAGAGAAATCATAGGTTGGAAGTAAAA